>NW_027640925.1:0-203000 GCF_949752795.1 Hyperoodon ampullatus
GTCTGTGAGTGTCCTTCTCTGTGGAAGTATGTTCATTTGAGTCCGTTGTTAGATAACGCCTATAAGTGATATCATAGTATGTGTGTTTTGCTTTCCGACTTACCTCATGTTCTGTGATTATCTCTAGTCTCATCTATGATGCCTCAAAGAGCAGTGTTTCATTGTTTTCCATGGCTAATGTTCCATTGTGTACATGGGCCACTTTTTCTTTATCCATTCATCTGTTGATGGACATTTTGCTTGCTTCCGTGTGTTGGCTATTGGGAAAATTCCTGCAGTGCAGCTGTTTCAGCCTGTGCGTTCTCGACTCTGGTCTTCTCAGGGGAGTGGCTTGGCAGTGGGCCTGCTGGATGAATGGTGGCTCAATTTTTACTTTTAAACACAGCTCCTTTGTGTTCTCATTATTGGCTGTTACCACATTACATCTCACCAGCAGCTAGAGGGTACACAGTTCTCTAAAACCCCTTCAGCATTTATTGTTTGTAGACCTTTTGCTGATGGTAGTTGACTAGCGTGAGTTGAAACCTTTTTGTAGGTTCGATTTGCATGAGTCCCATAATTCCTGATGTTGAGCTTTTATCCATTTTCCTTTGTTTTTGAAAAAGAGTGAGTAAAACTTACCTCTTCATACTATCTCCTTGGAAATTTTGGCAGTTTTTAATTTTTTTGTCCATTCCCTACCTCAGCACAATTTTTGAGGGCAGGTGTCCTTTACAACCCTGTGTCCTTGTGAATGTTATGTGACCGTTAGCTGTGGGTTTAAGGCCACTCTTGAGGAAAACGGCCACAAGGTGGCAGCACTTCTATATTTCCAACTCGAGGTATTTGGTCAACAGATCCTATTTGTAAATCCTGTTAGTAGGCTGCAAGTTAGAGTGGAATGTGCCAGGGCAAACTCCCAAGAGTTTATACCTCCTTCTTGTTTGTTATTTAAATTTAATTTTTATGAATTATCAGAGCAAATTTGATAAAAATGTTTCTAATAGGTGTACAAAATCTGATTCATTATATCTATGTATCTAACTATTCATCTTTCGATTCTTTCCCGTGTAGATTAGAGAGTGTTGAGTACACCTCTCTTGGTATTCCATAGTTATTTTGTGACGTATATTTCATATGTGTTAGTACATGTCTGTTAACCCCCATATCCTAATTCATCCATTCCTGACACTTTTCCATTTGGTTAAACATAATTTTGTTTTCTTAATCCATGTGTGTCCTCCTCTTGGAAATAATTTCATGGGTATCAATTTTTAGGTAACACCTATAATTGATACCATAGATTATCTGTTTTTCGGTTTCTTCCTTACTTCAAGTTGGGTGATTTATCTGTAGGTCCTTATATGGTGGTGGAACCTGCACTGTTTCATTGTTTTCCATGCCTAATATTGCATTGTGTACATGGACACTTCCTCTTTGTGCATTTTTCTGTTGCTGGACATTTTAGTTACTTCCACATCTTGGCTATGTTAAATGATGCTGCAGTGCAGGATTGCCAGCCTGTGTCTTTTTGATTCTCATCCTCTCAGGCGATAGACCCGGCAGTGGGTAGGCTTGATTGAATGGTAGCTCAATATTTACCTTTTCAAGGAATATCGTTTGTGTTTTCATTAATGGCTCCTACCATGTCCCACTTTGAACCGAGGGTACACATTTGTCCACAGTCCCTTCAGCATTTATTGTTTGCAGAAGTTTTGCTGACGGCCATTCTGACTGGTGAGAGCTGACAGGTTTTTGTAATTTGGATTTGCATGTCTTTAATAATTCCTAATGTTCAGCATTTTGCCACACCTTTTTTTATTTCTCTTAGAAAACAGAAAAAAAAAACAGTGAGTATAATAAACCTCTTGAAATTATCTTCTTGGAAGGTTGCACTCTTGAAATTTTTGGTCGGTTTCCAACCCCAGAATGTTTTTTGAGTGCAGGTATCATTTACATGCCTGCAATGAGTGTGAATATTTAGTGACCATTATCACTGGGTTTAAAGCTGCTGTTTGGGAAATGGCCACATGGCGGCAGCATTTCTCCATTCCCAAATCTGGTTACTAGGGCAGCAGAGCCTTTTTGGAAGTCCTGTTCCCAGGTTGTAAATTAGAATGGAATGTGCCAGGTAAAAAACCCCTTAAGTTTATGTCACATTATTTCTTGTTCTTTGTTTTCGTTTTTTTAATCGGGGTAATGATTAGAATATTGGTTGTCCTAGGTATACACAATTTGAGTAACTTTTACATATATATATATACATATATATATATATATACACACACACACACACACACACACACACACATACACATATAAATGTACAGATCCTCTTCCCATGTAAATTATTGCAGAGTGTTCCATAGACTTCCCTTGCTATATGATCAGTCTTTTTAATATATGTATTTAATACGTATCTGTACAAGAATGTCAACCCAAATCTTAATTTATCCATTCCACCCACCTTTCCTTTTAGATAAGCATAGTATGTTTTCTAAGTCTGGGAGTGTCTTTCTCTGTGGAAGTATGTTCATTTGTGTCAGTTGTTAGATAACCCCTGTAAGTGATATCATAGTATGTGTCTTTTGGTTTCCGAGTTACTTCATGTACTGAGATTATCTCTACGCTCATCTATGGTGCCTGAAAGAGCAGTGTTTCTCTGTTTTCCATGGCTAATGTTCCATTGTGTACATGGACCACTTCTTCTTTATCCATTCATCTGTTGATGGACATTTTGCTTGCTTCCGTGTCTTGGCTATTGGGAAACTTCCTGCAGTTCAGCTGTTGCAGCCTGTGCCTCCTTGACTCTGGTCTTCTGAGGTGAGAGTCTCAGCGGTGGGCCTGCTGGATGGAATGGTGGCTCAATTTTTATTTATAAATGCAAATCCAATCTGTTCTCATTATTGGCTGTTACCACGTTACATCTCACCAGCAGCTAGAGGGTACACAGTTCTCTAAAACCCCTTCAGCATTTATTGTTTGTAGACCTTTTGCTGATGGTAGTTGACTAGCGTGAGTTGAAACCTTTTTGTGTGGTCAAGTTGCATGAGTCCCATAATTCCTCATGTTGAGCTTTTATCCATTTTCCTTTTTTTTGAAAAAGAGTGAGTAAAACTTATCTCTTCATACGATCTCCTTGAAAATTTTGCCAGTTTTGAATTTTTTTGTCCATTTCCTACCTCAGCACAATTTTTGAGGGCAGGTGTCCTTTTCAGCCCTGTGTCCTTGTGAATATTAAGTGACCGTTAGCTGTGGCTTTAAGGCCGCTCTTGCGGAAAAGAGCCACAAGGCGGCAGCACTTCTACATTTCCAACTCGAGGTTTTTGGTCAGCAGAGCCTTCCTGGAAATCCTGTTAGTAGGTTGCAAGTTAGAGTGGAATGTTCCAGGGCAAACCCCCAAGAGCTTATATCTCCTTCTTGTTTGTTATTTAAATTTAATTTTTATTAATTATGAGCAAATTTGATAAAAAATGTTGTTTCTATCAGGTGCCTAAAATCTGATTCATTATATCTATGTATCTAACTATTGATCTTTGGATCCTTTAGCATGTAGAGAGTGTTGAGTACACCTCTCTTGGTATTCCATAGTTATTTTGTGACATATATTTTACATGTGTTAGTACATGTCTGTTAACCCCCATATCCTAATTCATCCATTCCTGACACTTTTCCATTTGGTTAAACATAATTTTGTTTTCTTAATCCATGTGTGTCCTCCTCTTGGAAATAATTACATGGGTATCAATTTTTAGGTAACAACTATAATTGATACCATAGACTATCTGTTTTTCGGTTTCTTCCTTACTTCAAGTTGGGTGATTTACCTGTAGGTCCTTATACGGTGGTGCAAACGTCACTGTTTCATTGTTTTCCATGACTAATATTGCATTGTGTACATGCACACTTCTTCTCTGTGCATTTTTTTGTTGCTGGACGTTTTGGTTTCTTCCACGTCTTGGCTATGTTAAATGATGTTGCAGTGCAGGATTGCCAGCCTGTGTCTTTTTGCTTCTGGTCTACTCAGGTGATAGGTGTATGAAAGGGCCTACCAGATAACATGGTAGCTCAGTTTTTACCTTTAAACGCACCTCCATTCTGTTCTCACTACTGGCTGTTACCAGGTTACATCCCACCAGAAGCTAGTGGCTACGCTGTTCTCTAAAACCCCTTCAGCATTTATTCTTTGTACAGTTTTTTGGTGATGATCATTCTGACGGCTGTGAGGTGAACCTTTTGTAGACTGGATTTTCATGGTTTATTAATTCCTGATGTTGAGCCTTTTTCCATGCCCTTTTTTTAAACAAAGAAACAAAAAGTAAGAGAAGCCAAAATGTGCATAAAATATGCCTCTTGAAATTGTCATTTTGAAATATGCACATCTTTTGAGGTTTTTGCTCAAGTTAGAACCCAAGGATTTGTTTTGAGGGCATGTGTCAATTACAGGCCTGCAATTGGTTTGAATATCAAGTAACAATTAGCCCTGGGTTTAGAGCTGCTGTTGTGTGAAACGGCCACAAGGCGGCAGCACTTCTCCTTTACCAAATCTGGTTACTAGGGTAACAGAATCTCAATGGAAGTCGTGTTCTAGGTTGTAAATTACAATGGAATGTGCCAGGAAAGAGCCCCTTAAGTTTATGTCTCACTAATTCTTATTCGTGTTTTTAATTTAATTTTTATTTTTATCACAGCAAGTTTGATTACAATGTTTTGCTTGTGCTAGGTGTTCAAGATGTCATTGTTTTACACATATACATATATGTATTCTTCTTCGGATCCTTTTCCCATGTAGGTTATGACAGAATGTTGAGTAGTTTTCTCTTGGTATTCTGTAGGTCTTTGCTGATTATATACTTCACCTGTGTTTGTATATCTCTGTTAACCCCAGTAACCTAATGTATCCAATCCTTACACCTTTCCATTGGTGAAACATAAGTTTGTTTGATGAATCTGTGATTGCCTTTCTCTGTGGAAATATCTTTACTGGTATCAATTTTTAGGTAACACCTATAAGTGATATCATAGGATATGTGTCTTCGCTTTTTGACTTACTACAAGTTGCGTGATCACCTCTAGACTCATCAACGGTGCTCCAAATGGCGTTTCATTTTTTTCCTTGGCTAATATTCCATCTGTACCTGTACCAGTTCTTCTTTGTCCACTCATCTGTTGATGGACTCTTTGGTTGCTTCCATGTCTTGGCTATTGTAATACGGCTTCAATGCAGATTTGCCTGCCTGTGTCTTTCTAATTGTGTCTTCTTATGTTATAGGTCCAGGAGTGGGCCCGCTCGATCATATGATAGCAAAATGTTTACCATGTAAAGGCACCTCCATTCTGCTCTCATCAGTGGCTCTTACCAGGTCACGTCCCACTTAAAGTTGAGGGTATGCACTTCTCCGCAAACCCTTCAGCATTTATTGCTTGTAGTTTTTTGCTGAAGTTTATTCTGACTGGTGTGGGCTGGTACCTGTTTGTGGTTGGATTTGCATGCGTCTCATAATCCTTTGAAATTGAACTTTCAGGCATGTCCTTTTTTTTCTTAAAACTGTAAGTACAGCTTGCCTCTTCAAATTGGTTTCTTGAAGTATGTGCCACATTTTGAAATATTTTGGGCATTACATCCCTCAGACATTTTGAGGGCAGGTTTCATTTACAGCCCCACAATACTTGTGCATATGAAGTGACCCTTAGCACAGGTTTCAAAGCTGCTGTTGCAGGGAACGGGCAGAGGGCGGCAGCATGTCTGCTTTTCCTACTCTGGTAACTAGGGAAACAGACCTTACTGCCAGTGGTTGTCCTCGGTTATAAATTAGAGAGGAGACTTCCGGCGAAGATGGCGGAAGAGTAAGCCGCGGAGATCACCTTCCTCCCTACAGATACACCAGAAATACAGCCACACGTGGAACAACTCCTACAGAACACCTACTGAACGCTGGCAGAAGACCTCAGACCTCCGAAAAGGCAAGAAACTCCCCACGTACCTGGGTAGGGCAAAGCAGAGAGATTCCCCCACAGAGGATCGGTGCCGACCACCACTCACCAGCCTGAGAGGATTGTCTGCTCGTCCGCCGGGGCGGGTGGCGTCGGAAGCTGAGGCTCGGGCTTCGGTCAGAGCGCAGGGAGAGGACTGGGGCGGGCGGCGAGAATTCAGCCTGAAGGGGGCTAATACCCCACAGCTAGCCAGGAGGGAGTCCGGGAAAACTCTGGAGCTGCTGAAGAGGCAAGAGACTTTTTCTTCCATCTTGGTTTTCTGGTGCGCGAGGAGAGGGGATTAAGAGCACTGCTTAAAGGAGCTCCACAAACGGGCGCGAGTCGCGGCTGAAAGCGCGGAGCCCAGCGACGGGCGTGGGATGCTGGGGCTGCTGCTGCCGCCGCCAAGAGGCCTGTGTGCGAGCACAGGTCACTATCCACGCCGCCCTTCCGGGAGCCTGTGCAGCCAGTCACTGCCGGGGTCCTGGGATCGAGGACGGCTTCCCTGGGAGAACACACGGTGTGCCTCGGGCTGGTGCAACGTCACGCTGGCCTCTGCCTCCGCAGGCTCACCCCGCACTCCGTGCCCCTCCTACACCGCCGGCCTGAGTGAGCCAGAGTCCCCGAAGCGGCTGCTCCTTTAACCCTGTCCTGTCTGAGCGAAGAACATACACCCTCCGGCGACCTACACGCAGAGGCGGGGCCAAATCCAATGCTGAGACCCAGGAGCTGTGAGAACAAAGAAGAGAAAAGGAAATCTCTCCCAGCAGCCTCAGAAGCAGCAGATTAAAGCTCCACAATCAACTTGATGTACCCTGCATCTGTGGAATACATGAATAGACAACAAATCATCCCAAATTGAGGAGCCAGGAGTCAGTGCTGTGCCTCTAATGTGGGAGAGCCAACTTCAGGACACTGGTCCACAAGAGACCTCCCAGCTCCACATAATATCAAACGGCGAAAAACTCCAAGAGATCTCCATCTCAACACCAACACCCAGCTTCACTCAACGACCAGCAAGCTAGAGTGCTGGACACCCTATGCCAAACAACTAGCAAGACAGGAACACGCCACCCATTAGCAGAGAGGCTACCTAAAATCATAAAAAGTCCACAGACACCCCAAAACACACCACCAGACGTGGACCTGCCCACAAGATAGACAAGATCCAGCCTCATCCACCAGAACACAGGCACTAGTCCCCTCCACCAGGAAGCCTACACAACCCACTAAACCAATCTTAGCCACTGGGGACAGACACCAAAAACAACGGGAACTACGAACCTGCAGCCTGCAAAAAGGAGACCCCAAACACAGTAACATAAGCAAAATGAGAAGACAGAAAAACACACAGCAGGAGAAGGAGCAAGATAAAAACCCACCACACCTAACAAATGAAGAGGTAATAGCCAGTCTACCTGAAAAAGAATTCAGAATAATGATAGTAAAGATGATTCAAGATTCTATTATTTCCAAGATCCAAAATCTTGGAAATAGACAAAATGCAAGAAACAGTTAACAAAGACCTAGAAGAACTAAAGATGAATCAAGCATTGATTAAAAACACAATAAATGAAATGAAAAATGCTCTAGATGGGATCAATAGCAGAATAACTGAGGCAGAAAAATGGATAAGTGACCTGGAAGATAAAATAGTGGAAATAACTGATGTAGAGAAAAATAAAGAAAAAAGAATGAAAAGAACAGAGGACAGTCTCAGAGACCTCTGGGACAACATTAAGCACACCAACATTCGAATTATAGGGGTTCCAGAAGAAGAAGAGAAAAAAAAGGGACTGAGAAAATATTGGAAGAGATTATAGTTGAAAACTTCCCTAATATGGGAAAGGAAATAGTTAATCAAGTCCAGGAGGCACAGAGAGTCCCATACAGAATAAATCCAAGGAGAAATACGCCAAGACATATATTAATCAAACTGTCAAAAATTAAACACAAAGAAATCACATTAAAAGCAGCAAGGCAACAAATAACACACAAGGGAATCCCCATCAGGATAACAGCTGATCTCTCAGCAGAAACTCTACAAGCCAGAAGGGAGTGGCAGGACATAATTAAAGTGATGAAGGAGAAAAACCTGCAACCAAGATTACTCTACCCAGCAAGGATCTCATTCAGATTTGATGGAGAAATTAAAACCTTTACAGACGAGCAAAAGCTGAGAGAGTTCAGCACCACCAAACCAGCTTTACAACAAATGCTAAAGGAACTTCTCTAGGCAAGAAACACAACAGAAGGAAAAGACCTACAATAACGAACCCAAAACAATTAAGAAAATGGGAATAGGAACATACACATCGATAATTACCTTAAATGTAAATGGACTAAATGCTCCCACCAAAAGACACAGATTGGCTGAATGGATACAAAAACAAGACCCATATATATGCTGTCTACAAGAGACCCACTTCAGACCTAGAGACACATACAGACTTAAAGTAAGAGGATGGAAAAAGATATTCCATGCAAATGGAAACCAAAAGAAAACTGGAGTAGCAATTCTCATATCAGACAAAATAGACTTTAAAATAAAGACTACTAGAAGAGACAAAGAAGGACACTACATAATGATCAAGGGATGGATCCAAGAAGAAGATATAACAATTGTAAATATTTATGCACCAAACATAGGAGCACCTCAATACATAAGGCAAATACTAACAGCCATAAAAGGAGAAATCGACAGTAACACAGTCAGAGTAGGGGACTTTAACGCCCCACTTTCACCAATGGACACATCATCCAAAATGAAAATAAATAAGGAAACTCAAGCTTTAAATGATACATTAAACAAGATGGACTTAATTGATATTTATAGGACATTCCATCCCAAAACAACAGAATGCACATTTTTCTCAAGTGCTCATGGAACATTCTCCAGGATAGATCATATCTTGGGTCACAAATCAAGCCTTGGTAAATTTAAGAAAATTGAAATTGTATCAAAGTATCTTTTCTGACCACAATGCTATGAGATTAGATATTAATTACAGGAAAAGAGCTGTGAAAAATACAAACACATGGAGGCTAAACAATACAGTACTTAATAACAAAGTGATCACTGAAGAAATCAAAAAGGAAATTAAAAAATACCTAGAAAGAAATGACAATGGAGACACGACGACCCAAAACCTATGGGATACAGCAAAAGCAGTTCTAAGAGGGCAGTTTATAGCAATACAATCCTACCTTAAGAAACAAGAAACATCTCAAATAAACAACCTAACCTTGCACCTAAAGCAATTAGAGAAAGAAGAATAAAAACATCCCAAAGTTAGCAGAAGGAAAGAAATCATAAAAATCAGATCAGAAATAAATGAAAAAGAAATGAAGGAAACGATAGCAAAGATCAATAAAACTAAAAGCTGGTTCTTTGAGAAGATAAACAAAATTGATAAACCATTAGCCAGACTCATCCAGAAAAAGAGGGAGAGGACTCAAATCAATAAAATTAGACATGAAAAAGAAGTAACAACTGACACTGCAGAAATACAAAGAATCATGAGAGATTGCTACAAGCAACTGTATACCAATAAATTGGACAACTTGTAAGAAATGGACAAATTCTTTAAAAAGCACAACATTCCAAGACTGAACCAGGAAGAATTTAAAAAGATAAACAGACCAATCACAAGCACTCAAATTGAAACTGTGATTAAAATCTTCCAAAAAACAAAAGCCCAGGACCAGATGGCTTCACAGGTGAATTCTATCAAACATTTAGAGAAGAGCTAACACCTATCCTTCTCAAACTCTTCCAAAATATAGCAGAGGGAGGAGAACTCCCAACCTCATTCTATGAGGCCACCATCACCTTGATACCAAAACCAGACAAGGATGTCACAAAGAAAGAAAACTACAGGCCAATATCACTGATGAACATAGATGCAAAAATCCTCAACAAAATACTAGCAAACAGAATCCAACAGCACATTAAAAGGATCATACACCATGATCAAGTGGGGTTTATGCCAGGAATGCAAGGAATCTTCAATATATGCAAATCCATCAATGTGATACACCATATTAACAAATTGAAGGAGAAAAACCATATGATCATCTCAATAGATGCGGAGAAAGCTTTCGACAAAATTCAACACCCATTTATGATAAAAACCCTGCACAAAGTAGGCATAGAGGGAACTTTCCTCAACATAATAAAGGCCATATATGACAAACCCACAGCCAACATCGTCCTCAATGGTGAAAAACTGAAACCATTTCCACTAAGATCAGGAACAAGACAAGGCTGCCCACCCTCACCACTCTTATTCAACTTAGTTTTAGAAGTTTTAGCTACAGCAATCAGAGAAGAAAAGGAAATAAAAGGAATCCAAATTGGAAAAGAAGAAGTAAAGCTGTCACTGTTTGCAGATGACATGATACTATACATAGAGAATCCTAAAGATGCTACCAGGAAACTACTAGAGTTAATCAATGAATTTGGTAAAGTAGCAGGATACAAAATTAATGCACAGAAATCACTGGCAATCTTGTACACTAATGATGAAAAATCTGAAAATAAAATCAAGAAAACACGCCATTTACCATTGCAACAAAAAGAGTAAAATATCTAGGAATAAACCTACCTAAGGAGACAAAAGACCTGTATGCAGAAAATTATAAGACACTGATGAAAGAAATTAAAGATGATGCAAATTGATGGAGAGATATACCATGCTCCTGGATTGGAAGAATCAATATTGTGAAAATGACTCTACTACCCAAAGCAATCTACAGATTCAATGCAATCCCTATCAAACTACCACTGGCATTTTCCACAGAACTAGAACAAAAAATTTCAAAATTTGTTTGGAAAAACAAAAGACCCCAAATAGCTAAAGCAATCTTGAGAACGAAAAATGGAGCTGAAGGAATCAGGCTCCCTGACTTCAGACTATACTACAAAGCTACAGTAATCAAGACAGTGTGGTACTGGCACAAAAACAGATAGATAGATCAATGGGACAGGATAGAAAGCCCAGAGATAATCCCACGCACATATGGTCAACTTATCTTTGATAAAGGAGGCAGGAATGTACAGTGGAGAAAGGACAGCCTCTTCAATAAGTGGTGCTGGGAAAACTGGACAGGGACATGTAAAAGTATGAGATTAGATCATTCCCTAACACCATACAGAAAAATAAGCTCAAAATGGATTAAAGACCTAAATGTAAGGCCAGACACTATCAAACTCTTAGAGGAAAACATAGGCAGAACACTCTATGACATAAATCACAGCAAGATCGTTTTGGACCCACCTCCTAGAGAAATGGAAATAAAAACAAAAATAAACAAATGGGTCCTAATGAAACTTCAAAGCTTTTGCACAGCAAAGGAAACCATAAGACCAAAAGACAACCCTCAGAATGGGAGAAAATATTTGCAAATGAAGCAACTGACAAAGGATTAATCTCCAAAATTTATAAACAGCTCATGCAGCTCAATAGCAAAAAAACAAACAACCCAATCCAAAAATGGGCAGAAGGCTTAAAATAGGCATTTCTCCAAAGAAGATATGCAGACTGCCCACAAACACATGAAAGAATGCTCAACATCATTAATCATTAGAGAAATGCAAATCAAAAGTACAATGAGATATCATCTCACACCAGTCAGAATGGCCGTCATCAAGAAATCTAGAAACAATAAATGCTGGAGAGGGTGTGGAGAAAAGGGAACCCTCTTGCACTGATGGTGGGAATGTGAATTGGTACAGCAACTATGGAGAACAGTATGGAGGTTCCTTAAAAAACTAAAAATAGAACTACCATATGACCCAGCAATCCCACTACTAGGCATATACCCTGAGAAAACCATAATTCAAAAAGAGACACGTACCAAAATGTTCATTGCAGCTCTATTCACAATAGCCCGCAGCTGGAAACAACCTAAGTGTCCATCATCGGATGAATGGATAAAGAAGATGTGGCACATATATACAATGGAATACTACTCAGCCATAAAAAGAAACGAAACTGAGCTATTTGTAATGAGGTGGATAGACCTAGAGTCTGTCATACAGAGTGAAGTAAGTCAGAAAGAGAAAGACAAATACCGTATGCTAACACATATATATGGAATTAAAAAAAAATGTCATGAAGAACCTAGGGGTAAAACAGGAATAAAGACACAGACCTACTTGAGAATGGACTTGAGGATATGGGGAGGGGGAAGGGTAAGCTGTGACAAAGCGAGAGAGAGGCATGGACATATATACACTACCAAACGTAAGGTAGATAGATAGTGGGAAGCAGCCACAGAGCACAGGGAGATCAGCTCGGTGCTTTGTGACCGCCTGGAGGGGTGGGATGTGGAGGGTGGGAGGGAGGGAGACGCAGCAGGGAAGGGATGTGGGAACAGATGTATATGTATGACTGATTCACTTTGCTATAAAGCAGAAACTAATAAAAAAAATAAAAAAATAAAGAAAAGAAATGATACAGAGAGCCCTAACTAAATATCCAGGCAGAACGCTGGCCCAAGTTAGAAAACCCAGTGAAATTCGTGAACAGACAGGGAACCAATGGGACACTGGGTACCCAAGAGGTACAGGAGAAAGATAGGGAAAGGATAAGAAAGGATTAAGCCTTCTATGTACTTTGTGGCTCTCCTTATTCAAGAGAATGGGATATGAATGTTCTATAGTATAACCAAATCCCAAGGAAAGCAAAGAGTCAAATGGAAGGGTTTTATTGTATCTGTTTGTATCAGAAGCTTATATCAAAATCTCCAGGGGAGGAAGCTGAAATCTTCATTCTTAACAAATGCCCCTAAAGAGTCTTATAATCAACCTAGTTTTGGGAAACATAGGACTACCCAACTCAACTTAAAGGTCTAGGTCATGCACCTCTCACATTTTACGTCACACTCAACTCCCATCAGTCTGGACTACCTATAATTACCCAAACATACCAGGTCCCGTCACCTCTGGGCCTTGGTAAGTGATAGTGCCCCAGCCCTTCCTTCACCACATTATTGGGCTGACTCAGCCAAGACATCACTTCCTCCCAGATTCCTTCCTGGATCCCCCTTGCTCCCCCCATCATGGCTCCTACTGCGCTATCAGCCCTTGTTTCCACATCCAGGAAAACAAGATCCATGAAGGCAGAGACCATTTTAGTGTTGTATTATTCATTACTATATGTCCCAAAGTAGGAATAAAACTAGCACCTAAATATTTATTGAATGAATAAATAACCAAAAACTGGGAAGTTCTGGGTTGTCTGGTATAAAAAAGGCTTTTTCCCAAAAATATACAAAGTAAGGTCAAAAGGATATACCACTGCAGACACCAGCAAGGAAAGGCTCATGGACGGAGATGATAAAAGTAGTGGGGAAGCCAATTCCTCTTCCTGTGTGAACATGTTGATGTTTTTAACTGTCTTCAGGTAGGGCAGAGCACTCCAAACTGTGTTCCAGGAAGTCATGGGATTTGATGGAGGTGCTCAGCAGACCAATGAGAGGCATAAGGAAGTAAATGGACTTTGTTGAAAATCGAATCTAACTGGGGAGATGAGGAGGAAGGAAGGAGAAAGGGGAGGAGAGATTATAAATCTAATAAATGTAAGTACAGTAACAGTTCTGAATTGTCTGAAAACTTTCACAAGCACTTCTAATTAGGAAAAAAAAATTTTCAAAAAAAATATTAGTCTGAATAAGCAACAAATATGAACACAAATGACTTCCTTTTTTTTTTCTTGGCAGTACAATTAAAAACCCTAGGGACCAAAGATGAAGCCAGAGGTCCCAGCAGAGAGGAAGGTACAGATAAACCAAGATCACTGAAGGGTGACTCTCTCAGTGGGTGAACTAGGAAAAAAAGTTTAAAAATCCCACAAAAGGAAATGGCTGTGACACATGCCTGGCTCCACCAAGATCTGGATTTAAATTTTTGTAAATAATGGCAAACAAAGAAAGTGATAACCAAATAGGTTGGATAAAACAAAAATGGATTACAAAAGATAACAATAAAGTCTAATCTGTGGAGTTCAAAAGATAATACAAAAAGAGCATATATTTCATAAAGGAGGTACTCTAACACATTCTAATAATATTCTTGTATTACTTTGAACAAAGTTATAAATATTGATATGATCTGGGCTTCATTTTTTTTTACATCTTTATTGGAGTATAATTGCTTTACAACGGTGTGTTAGTTTCTGCTTTATAACAAAGTGAATTAGTTATACATATACATATGTTCCCAAACCTCTTCCATCTTGCGTCTCCCTCCCTCCCACCCTCCCTATCCCACCCCTCTAGGTGTTCACAAAGCACCGAGCTGATCTCCCTGTGCTATGCGGCTGCTTCCCACTAGCTATCGATTTTACATTTGGTAGTGTATATATGTCCATGTCACTCTCTCACTTTGTCACAGCTTACCCTTCCCCCTCCCCATATCCTCAAGTCCATTCTCTAGTAGGTCTGTGTCTTTATTCCTGTCTTACCCCTAGGTTCTTCATGACATTTTTCTTTTTCTTAAATTCCATATATATGTGTTAGCATACGGTATTTGTCTTTCTCTTTCTGACTTACTTCACTCTGTATGACAGGCTCTAGGTCCATCCACCTCATTACAAATAGCTCAGTTTCGTTTCTTTTTATGGCTGAGTAATATTCCATTGTATATATGTGCCATGTCTTCTTTATCCATTCATCCAATGATGGACACTTAGGTTGTTTCCATCTCCTGGCTCTTGTAAATAGAGCTGCAATGAACATTTTGGTACATGTCTCTTTTTGAATTATGGTTTTCTCAGGGTATATGCCCAGTAGTGGGATTGCTGGGTCATATGGTAGTTCTATTTTTAGTTTTTTAAGGAACCTCCATACTGTTCTCCATAGTGGCTGTACCAATTCACATTCCCACCAGCAGTGCAAGAGGGTTCCCTTTTCTCCACACCCTCTCCAGCATTTATTGTTTCTAGATTTCTTGATGATGGCCATTCTGACTGGTGTGAGATGATATCTCATTGTAGTTTTGATTTGCATTTCTCTAATGATTGATGATGTTGAGCATTCTTTCATGTGTTTGTTGGCAGTCTGTATATCTTCTTTGGAGAAATGTCTATTTAGGTCTTCTGCCCATTTTTGGATTGGGTTGCTTGTTTTTTTGTTATTGAGCTGCATGAGCTGCTTGTAAATTTTGGAGATTAATCCTCTGTCAGTTGCTTCATTTGCAAATATTTTCTCCCATTCTGAGGGTTGTCTTTTGGTCTTGTTTATGGTTTCCTTTGCTGTGCAAAAGCTTTGCAGTTTCATTAGGTCCCAATTGTTTATTTTTGTTTTTATTTCCATTTCTCTAGGAGGTGGGTCAAAAGGGATCTTGCTGAGATTTATGTCATAGAGTGTTCTGCCTATGTTTTCCTCTAAGAGTTTGATAGTTTCTGGCCTTACATTTAGGTCTTAATTCATATGGGCTTCATTTTAATTGATGTTAAAATTTCTGGAGTAACCACAGAAAGAACAGAAAAAGAACATACAACTCACAACTAAGTAGAGGGAAAAAGTAGAATGGAGGGAAGCTCAATTTATCTAATAGAAGTCAAGGAAGGAGGGGAAAAAAACAGAGAAAGGACAAAACTGAAGCACAGAATAAAATGGAAGAAAAATGAAACATATCAGTATTTATAAAAAAGGTTAAACAGAATAAAGTCTTCAGTGAAAGAGCCAAAATTGTCACAATGGTTGTTTTGGTATTTTTTTAAAAAATAATCTAACTTATGCTGTTTACAAGAGATACATATATAACATAAGGATACAGGGGAAAAAATTAAAGAATAAATGGATATATACTGAAAAATCTACAAACAACAAATACTGGAGAGGGTGTGGAGAATAGGGAACCCTCTTGCACTGTTGGTGGGAACGTAAATTGATACAGCCACTAAGGAGAACACTATGGAGGTTCCTCAAAAAACATAGAACTACCATACAACCCAGCAATCCCACTACTGGGCATATAACCTCAGAACACTATAATTCAAAAAGAGTCATCTACCACAATGTTCATTGCAGGTCTATTTACAACAGCCAGGACATGGAAGCAACCTAAGTGTCCATCGACAGATGAATGGATAAAGAAGATGTGGCACATATATACAATGGAATATTACTCAGCCATAATAACAAACGAAATTGAGTTATTTGTAGTGAGGTGGATGGACCTAGAGACTGTCATACAGAGTGAAGTAAGTCAGAAAAAGAAAAACAAATACCATATGCTAACACATATATATGGAATCTAAAAAAAAAGGTTCTGAGGAACCTAGGGGCAGTACAGGGATAAAGATGCAGACATAGAGAATGCACTTGAAGACAGGGGGAGGGGGAAGGGTAAGCTGTGACAAAGTGAGAGAGTGGCATGGACATATGTACACTACCAAATATAAAATCGATAGCTAGTGGGAAGCAGCCACATAGCACAGGGAGATCAGCTCGGTGCTTTGTGACCACCTAGAGGGGTGGGATAGGGAGGGTGGGAGGGAGGTGCAAGGGGGAGGAGATATGGGGATATATGTACACGTATAGCTGATTCACTTTGTTATACTGCAGAAACTAACACACCATTGTAAAGCAATTATACTCCAATAAAGATGTTAAAAGAATAAAAAATAAATTAAAAATAAAAAAGATATATAGTGTACTAGGCATGCTAACCAAAAGAAAGCTGGTATAGATATATTAATATACAACAAAACAAAGTGAAGCAAAAAAGCATTACTAGAAAAAAAAAGTTTACCTATATAATAATAAAAGATTCAATTTCCCAGGTAGACAGAACATTTTAATATATATGCATCTAAGAAAAAAAGCTTCAAAACACTGACAGAACTACAGGGGGGAAATTTTAAATCCATGATCAAAGCAGAGATTTCCAGTAATTAAGATCAAGCAGTCAAATCAGAAAGGACAAAATGATTTTAATAAAACATAACAAGCTTGATCTAGATAATACAGAAATCATACACATTATTTTGAAGCACTCATGGAATATTTAGAAAAACATATAAATATCAACAAATACAAAGATTCTAGAACATCCCTCACTCCCTGACCCATAATCCCATTAAGCTAAATATCTTTGTTATTGAAACAGACATTCATTTACGAATTTAAAAGGATACTTCTCATTAATCTACAACAGAAATTAAAAAACAGAGATCTGATAATGAAAATAGTATATATCAGAACACATGTAATACAAAAATAGAAAATCACAGAAAAGTATATTCTTCAATGCTTACATAAGAAAGAAAAAAGTCTGAAAATAAATGGCCTACATTAGAAAAAGAAAAATAGAACTGCCTAAAGTAGAAAGAAGAAAATAATAAACCATGTAATAGCATGAAATAATGACACAGAAAACAAAGATACATAGAGAGGACCAATAAAGCCAAAGTTCCTTGAGAAGACCGATAAAAGTGACAAACTTCTGGAAAAGGAAAAATTCTGGAATCTCTGAGCATGGAGGCCTGGCATCAGGTATTTTGTAGACTCATCTAGAAAGTTTTTACTTTAGCACCAGAGTTGAGAGATTATCACCTTTCCTTCTTCTTAGTAATGTTAAATCATGTAAAAATCGTAAACTATCAAATTATTTGTACATAATTTATTCCACTCCTCCTTTAATAAATATTTATTGAATTGCTGGGCCTACCATGATAAATACATGTGATTCTTACTTTCATGGTGCTTAGAGTCCAGAAGATAAAACATTAAGCAAAGAAAGAACAAACTGATTTCATCAGTGTTCAAAATAGGAAATTAAAAGATACTGTCTAAAAATAAAAAGACTTAAGAATACTACTGAAAGGCACAACAATAAAGGTAACACAAGATAAAAAACACAACCTAACTAAACTATTAAATTACTATGACCGCTTTCATGCTACAACAGCAGAGTTGAGTAGCTATGACACAGAACTCATCATATGGCCTGCAAATCCTAAAATATTTTTTACTTTTTGGCTCTTTAAGAAAGACTACTGGCCCCAGAACTATGTATGTTAAGGAGAAATATATTATATGTCACTGTATCATCTCAAGAGAAGCAGAAAACAACTGATAAAATTCTATACTCATTCATGATTTAAAGAAAATAACAGTAATAACTCTTGGTAAATTAGGACAGAAAAGTAGATCCTTCACCTGATGAAGGGTACAAAACCTAAAATAAATATCATTTTAATAGTGAAATATTACATCCATTCCCATTCAAGTCAAAAACAAGGCAAGAATGCCTGCTATCCTCCCAACTCTTAAATATAATATCTGAGGTCCTAACCAGTACAGTAGGTCATGAAAAAGAGGTATAAGGATTGCAAAAGTAAGAGTCAAAATGGCCTTTCTTTAAAAATAATGCAGTTCCATAGAATGTACACCACCAAGAATGTACCTAATGTACCAAGAACCCTAATGTAAACCATAGACTTTGAGTGATTATGATGTGTCAATGTAGGTCCATCAGTTGTAATGGATGTGACACTCTGGTGTGGGTGCTAATAGTGGGGGAGACCATGCAGTGTCAGGGCAGGGGGTATTATGAGATAGCTCTGTTCCTTCTTCTTTAATTTGGCTATGAACCTAAAACTGCTCTAAAAAAATAAAGTCTTTTTAAAAAATGATGTACATGTAGTTACCTACCTAAGCAGAAGTCTAAACTAACCATTAAGACTAATGAAAGAGTGGAGAATGATCACTGGATTCAAAACTGACACACTAAAATCAACCCAACACCTAGATGATACGGCCAAGTCATAAGGCTGGCAAATGGTGATTTCTGCATCCTCAGAAAGTAATTATAACGCAGATTTGGGGTGATGTTGGAAATGAGAGTGGGGCTTCCCACAGCAGATACCATTGCCACCAATGCAATTCCTCCTGTGAAGAAACAGACGAGGCTCAAGAAGCCATACCCACCAAACATCTCCCAGACTGTTCATATCCTTGAGTTTGTTATAGAGAATGGTAATTTATATGAAGTTTGCATGTCAGTGATAATATTCACTAAGTAGTAAACCCAATTCTTTGCAGAATACCCGATTTCTACTTCAAATATCTACCCCAGTCATGTTCTCTCACATGCCCATGTGAGTGCACCCCAGGTAATTCTTAGTATGAGGAATTATTATTTATTTGGTTTCCATTTTTGTCGGTTTCCCTTTTAAAATGTAAGTGGTATGAGTGAAGTCAGGGACTCTGTTTTGTTCTCCCCTATAATCCTAGCACCTAGAATGGTGCCTGGAATGTAACAGATTCTCAGTAAATGTGTTAAAAATTAAATGAAAAGATGGTCCTTTTGCTGAGTCTGGAAGGGTAGGCAGGAACAACAAGCCAGATGAAGGTGAAGGCAACCCCATAAGCAACAGCACAGGGATATGGAAAACACGATCTATCTTGGGGAAAGCCAGTTCAGAATTGCTGGGAAATGACACACAAGGCATGTGATGGAAACTGGGAACCAAGAAAAAGAGTCCAGAAGGGCCTCGTCTGGCACACTGCGGAGCTTGGGCTTTCTCAGGACCGTGATGACGAGCCCTGAAGGGATTTAAGAAGGAAGTAACCTAGAATAAATCTGGGTTCAATCTGGCAGCATCAGAGATCACCGATTTGAGAGTGTCAAGACTGAAGGAAAGGATCAGAAACCAATTGTTTTAGTTTAGAAAAGTAACAAGGGTAAAAATATTAATAATAAACACAGCTTAATGCCACTGAACTGCATATTTATAAATGGTTAAAATAAATATGATTTATGTATATTTTACCACAATAAAAATAAAGAGGAATAAAAAAACCCACAGCTAACCACATTAAATACCTACTTTTCTGGGAAAAGAATGTGCTAAGTGCTTTAGTCACATTATCTCATTTAATCTTCATGATAGTTCTATGAAGTAGGTACAATTCCCATTTTATGGATGAAGAAACTGTAGCACAGAGAGAGAAGGTAACTTGCCCAAGGTTACACAGCCAAGAAGTGAGGGAGCCTAGATCCAAACCCAGGCAGTCTGACTGCAGAGCCTGGATTCAACACCATCATGGTATGAGGAACAGACAGATTCAAGACTCACTTTTGAGGGAACACTCAGCTGCACTTTGCCATTTCCTTGGAGGTGAAAGGTGAGGTGGAGAGAAGTGACTCCAAGCTGTCTGGCTTAGATGACTAGCAGTTAGCGACTCAGAGCTACAAAAGTCCTTAAAGGTCAGCCAGACCAACTGCCTAACCAATGCCAAAACTTTCTTTTCCTCCTTTAACAAACAGTTATCTAGGCTACGCCTGGCAGGACAACGTAGGTCTGAGTTGAGTCAAACTCTGCCTCCCATTACTAAGACTCTAAAGACTTAAAATAGCTTGATAGTTGGAAGGGTCTTCTGAGACTTGATCTGCTGATTTTCACTCTGTGGTAGGTAGAATTCTAGAATTCTACAACTACCTCAGGGGCCATCTCAAGCCGACTCCTACTTCCCCCCCTGGCTTCAGCCAAGCAGAATGAATTTTATGACACTCATGTTGAAGGTCCTTGTAAGGAGCACAGTGCTTTTAAAAGGTTTCACAATCATTGGTACAGACTAATAACCTTATTTCCTGGCTAAGGAATTTGAGGTCCACCAAGTATGAACGCACTGGTCAAGGTCACTTGGTCAAGGTCCCACAGACAAGCAATCGCAAAACAAAACAATCCTTCAAATACTGGGAACTGCCCTACTCTTCCTGGCCATCTATTTCTTTGTTTGAGTTTCATATAAGAAACATATAAGAATATAGGAAGGGGCTTCCCTGGTGGCGCAGTGGTTGAGAATCTGCCTGCCAATGCAGGGGACATGGGTTCAAGCCATGGTCTGGGAAGATCCCACATGCCACGGAGCAACTGGGCCTGTGAGCCACAGCTACTGAGCCTGCGCATCTGGAGCCTGTGCTCCGCAACAAGAGAGGCCGAGAGAGTGAGAGGCCCGTGCACCGCGATGAAGAGTGGCCCCGGCTCGCCGCAACTAGAGAAAGCCCTCCCACAGAAACGAAGACCCAACACAGCCAAAAATAAATAAATAAATTTATATATATAAAAAAAGAATATAGGAATATATGAGAATAAGTAAGAATACATCAATATAAGAATTTTTTAACAGATTTCAAAGGGTATATAGTAAAGTACTACACCAAAGTACACATTCCTGCTTTTACTTTTTCCTACAGCTCTAAGTGTTTCCTAACACTTAGTCCTTGCTACCTTAGAATCTTTATCTAGTGTAGGGTAATTTACACAATATAATGTATTAATTATTTATCACCACCTGCAATCTCATGGTAACAATAGAGTTACAGCAAGAAGTCTAAATTGACTGGCATGCCTTAAACTCACAGATATTTTAGGTAACATTTCTGCCTTTTTATTTATGACCTTGAAGAAAGCAATTCAAGTCAATTCAATTCAAATATATGCTCTGGCTTGGTGTCCTCCAACTGCACGATTCTTTAACTCCCATTCTTCCCTTTCTAAAGCTTATAACATAAAACTTCTGATTAATGCTATGACTTGATCGGGAATAAAAAAAAAACCATGCCCACACATACAAACAGGATTCCAGAAGCACTCAAGACTCACGCATTTCTATGAACAGCTGCCTCTTCTCTGCCATGGTCTTCCGCTTGTTCCCACTTTCCTCAATCACCCTAGAGACAAAGAAGGATACAATAAACCAATGTGTAATTTGACAATTCCACCAAGTGCTTATCAGTCTGTTGTGAAGAGGTACAGGAAACCAAGCTGTGTATGCACACATTAAAAGGATATCAGTAAAAATAAAGTAGAAACCCGATACAGAAAAAAACAAACTGTTGTCCCTTTATTCGATAGCTTCTAAAATATTATAAAGTCAATACTTAAATGAGCTCATACACTTGCTTCCTGTGCTGAAAATATGGGGCCATGTCTTATTTCTAACTTTATTTTCTCTGCAGAGTCCTGGATTAGTTGAGACATTTTCCCCATATTCCTACTGCTTTACATAGATAAACATGTTACTAAAGATAATTTAGATAATAATTATAATGAAAGGCTATAATAAAGAACATCAGGATAATTAGCTTATACATAAAAGGTATAAATAGAATCTTTTATTTTTATATTAAAAAGTATTAAACAAAAAAGGTATTCATCCACAAACTCGAAGAACTACTAAATGTAAGTTTTTGTTTGTTTGTTTGTTTTTTGCGGTACGCGGGCCTCTCACTGTTGTGGCCTCTCCCGTTGCGGAGCACAGGCTCCGGATGCGCAGGCTCAGCGGCCATGGCTCACAGGCCCAGCCACTCCGCGGCATATGGGATCCTCCCGACCGGGGCACGAACCCGTATCCCCTGCATCGGCAGGCGGACTCTCAACCACTGCGCCACCAGGGAGGCCCCCTAAATGTAAGTTTTTAATCACATGACTTTGACTATGCCAGTCACTTTGTTTAAGAAAAAACTCTTTCCATGCATTATCTCATTTAATCCTCCCAACAACTCTGGGTGCTGGCATTATTATTATTATCCCCATTTTACAGATTAGGAAACAGATGCTTAGAAAAGAACACTAACTTGCTCAAGGACACACAACTCAGAAGCGGTGGAGTAGAATCCCAACCCTTTCATTAAACTTCTTTCATAATTTTTGCCTCTAGATGCATATTTTCAAATCTCTATGCTTAAAAAGCTAGAACAATAGCCCATTGCATGGACCCTACTGATGCAAAATCTGTGACATATCAGCCAAACTTCGCCTTACTCTATGAAGAAAAAAATATCTAGACAAATAGCATAAGCTAAATATCCCTAAGAAGATTAAACTGCTGTAAATCATGGAGTGATTTACATAACACTGTCAAATACGTTAGAATCACGAATTAAATGGTAACTACACAAATTACATATCTATTAAAGCAAAGTGCCTGCTGAAAGTTTAGTTATAAATATATCCTAAAGAAAATTTAAAATGTAAATATATTCCTTACCATTCTGCAATTAATATTTTGATCATTAAAACTATCCCTTTCCAGGCTTCCCTGGTGGCGCAGTGGTTGAGAGTCCGCCTACCGATGCAGGGGACACGGGTTCGTGCCCCGGTCTGGGAGGATCGCACATGCAGCGGAGCGGCTGGGCCCGTGAGCCATGACCATTGAGCCTGCGCTTCCGGAGCCTGTGCTCCACAACGGGAGAGGCCACGACAGTGAGAGGCCCGAGTACCGCAAAACAAACAAACAAAAAAACTATCCCTTTCCTAGATCACTGAAATGTTACCAAATAGGCTTCAACGTACATGATGGTTACCTAACAATTTGCCCCCAAGAGGAAACAGTTTTAAACAGAAAGAAAGTAAGCCAAAGAAAAAGCAACCAGAAACAGCAAACATCTAATGAGATCTAGGTCCTAGAGAAAAAGCAAGAGTTGGTACCAGGAGCCTATAATTACAATGAAACAAAGATATTCAAAAGCCTCCTCCCTGTCCCCAGACTTGGTCTCCCACTGGGTAATACAAATTTTAAACGCTAAACACAGATTAAAACAGAGAATCATAATGTCCTTTATAATACATATCATTTAATATATACTTCTTCTACTTTTGCTATTTCTTTAAATCACTTTTTCTCAAAGTAGAATTAGGAATTCCTGGAGATCCCTAAGTTCTTCATTACAGTTTTTTAATTTTGTCTTTATCTCCAGATTAATCTTTAAAAAAAAAAAAAAACATATTTTAGATCATCTGGATGACCACGAAACTACAAGTACTGCCAATGCCACTTCAGAGCCCACATCTGCATGTGTGATTACTGTGGCACTGGAAGCAAGAACATGTAAAGCAGGCGTCAGCAAGCTAGAGAAACTATAGTACCTGGACCAGATCTGGCCTGCCACCTGTTCTTGCAAATAAAGTTTTACTGGAACACAGCCAAACCTATTCATTTATGTATTGTCTAAGGATGCTCTCATGCTACAATGGCAGAGTCGAGTGTTTTCAACAGAGAGCATCTGGCATGCAACGTCTAAAATGATTACCATCTGGTCCTTTAAGTAAAAGCATGCCAACCCAACCTAAAGCAATAGTAATTAATATTGCATTACTACACGTCTGGCTTTCCCATGGTGCCTGATAAGAAATCCTTTATTAGCTATTTTCTTCTCTGTCTTACTTCTCCACTCTTCTACCAGTATTTCCTAGGATCTAAAAAAAAAAAATTTTTTTTTGATTTGTACTTGAGTCCTTATAGAGCGTTTGCTTCTAGGGTAACCCAAAATAAGACAGATTTGATCCTGTAAAACAGACCTTCAAGATGAATTCTGTAAGTGGATCACTCGCCAACAGATGAGAAGGATCCCAGTGCTGGTAATAAGCAGCTTGGTGAGAACCCCTGGTGTGCTGCTGCATGGATAGTACTAAGACTCATGAAGTGGTGGAGCTAGTAAGGGACACAGGTAGAAGAAGATAATTGGCTTATGCAATAGCTTTAGCATTTGAGAGAGATAGGAGAATTGGGAATTTTAAAGACAATTAAATGGTTGAGCTTTTGTTAAGTAGGACAGATGCACAGAAGAAAGAAAATGTCAAGGCTTAAATCAGCCAAGTACCAGCTCAGAGCATGTTATGAGAGCCAGAGACCTCCATGGCAGCACTTTTTAAGGAACCTTCAGCTCCCACAACTTGAGAGCAGATTGTGCTAAAAATCAGGCTCAAATTCTGTTTACGAAAGTAGGCAGCTTAACAAAGAAGACTGAATTCATAGTCCAGCCAAGATTCCCCTGAACCCTATAGGCCTGACGAAGTGGCTCTCTGCTCTTGCTACAAGGGCAGTCTCCTCTGCCTAAAGAGTATGCAAAGTTCTCATCTGAGATGCATGCCTAGAAAGATGCTGACCCTCCTCAGGATCTGTTTCTACCTCCCTCACTGCTTCTACGCTAATAACTAGGGTCAAGTCTTACATCATCAGAAAGGGAAGGTACTGTCCCTGCTTTGGATGGAAAAGGGCTGATTCATCAAAACAGCTGCTGGACCTGACGATATGCGCTAACAGGAACTGGAAGAACATACTTGGGAATGGACCTTGAGAGTGCTGAACTTGAGCCAAGTGTAAAGTAAGACAGTTTGTTGAAATGGCGGTACTCATCCCATGACCCAGGATTTAATGTTCTGAAAAGGACACCTCGCGCCAGTCCTAATATGCCACTAGACTGGCTCATTTAAGCTGGGCATGCAGGTTTTGGTGGCCTAGAGAAAATGAACTGGAGATGCTGGAACTGCAGAGCAAGTATTAAGGAAACAGTTAATAGGGTGCTCCCCTTCCCCGTATCTCCTGGCCTCTACTGAATCCTTCTATACTGATTGACAGCATCTGCGTTTTCTGTTTGTTTGTGTGTTTGTTTGTTTAAACAGAGAAACCAGGCTTTCTCTGACCTCTGAAGCCCATTTTGTTCCTTGCATGACAGGCCTGAAATGCTATAAATTTACCACTCCCTAGAAACTGTCTTAACCAATGATTGATTTAGTTGGTATATACTCTACCTACCTTGCCCCCTAAAAGGGTATAAATCCGAGGTCATGTTTTACACAGGCTCCTAGAGTTCCCCAGTGGGAATAAGCTTCTGTCACCCAAAGTGGTAACTTGCTTGATAACAAAACCTTTATCTGCTAACTTCCCTTCCCTATCTCACCTCCCGGTCCCCTGCTGATATTTGCAGGGGTAACCTCCAAAACAAAATACTTGCACGAAAATCCTTGTCTAAGAGTCAGCTTCTGATAGAACTCAAACTAAAATATTAAGCCTTTTCATTTCAACTAAGCTTATAGTTCAGATTTCATAAAATCCAAATGTATGGGATACACATCAATTAAGATTACTATAAATAATTTCCCCAGGCCTTAGCATGACTCCATCCCAGTGCTCCATGGATACTAATACCTCCATCTGTGTAATTATGATTTTAACAGTCCACACTCAACAAAGATCTAACCCTACCACCACACCTGATTACGTCCTTGTCTTCCTGATATAACTTTAAAGATCAACAGTTACATGAATGTAAACACATCTCTCTTCTTCCTTCCACTTGGACTCCTGGCACTTTGCCTTTTCTGAGCCTCATAATCTAGAAGTAACCAACACCTCCTTATCATTCACTTCACATACTAACTCTGATTTCAAACACTGCCATTTCCTTCCTCATAATCACTCTCACATCCACCCTTTTTTCCCATTTCAACGGCCAAGACTCTTTGTCCACATGAATGCACAAATAAAATTCTCTGACGCCGGGATCTCAGGACTCTGCAACCCCTTCTTCCTGTGGTTCATCCTGTGAAATCTACTAGGTACATTTATTCAAGTGTGTTTGATCTTCACAGGATCCTGATCACCCTACTTAGGGGCTTCATTCCACCCAATAAAAAAAAAAATCAGGGCTTCCCTGGTGGCGCAATGGTTGAGAGTCTGCCTGCCGATGCAGGGGACGCGGGTTCGTGCCCGGGTCCGGGAAAATCCCACATGCCGTGAAGTGGCTGGGCCCGTGAGCCATGGCCGCTGAGCCTGCGCGTCCGGAGCCTGTGCTCTGCAATGAGAGAGGCCACAGCAGTGAGAGGCCTGCGTACCGCAAAAAAAAAAAAAAAAAAAAAAAAAAATCAGAACACAAAGTGAAATAAGCCAGACAGAGAAAAGACAAATACTATGTAATCTCACTCATATGTGGAATCTAATAATACCAAAAAAAGTCAAACTCATCATAGAAGCAGAGTAGATTGGTAGCTGCCAGGGGCTGGGGGCTGGGAGAAACGGGGAAATACAAAGCATACAAACTTTCAGTTACAAGATGAATAAATCCTGGGGATCAAATGCACAGCATGGTGACTGTAGTTGATAATACTCTACTGTATATTTGAAATTTGCTAAGAGAGTAGATCTTAAACCACCACCACCACACACAAAAAAGAATGAGCTAATTAACTTAATTGCAGTAATCACTGAACAATGTATACATTTATCAAATTATGTTGTACACTTTAAACATACACAATTTTATTTAAAAAGCTGGGGGAGGGGCCTCCCTGGTGGCGCAGTGGTTGAGAGTCCGCCTGCCGATGCAGGGGATACGGGTTCGTGCCCCGGTCTGGGAGGATCCCATATGCCGCGGAGCGGCTGGGCCCGTGAGCCATGGCTGCTGAGCCTGCGCATCCGGAGCCTGTGCTCCGCAACGGGAGAGGCCACAACAGTGAGAGGCCCGCGTACCACAAAAAAAAAAAAAAAAAAAAAAAAAAAAAAAAAAAAGCTGGGGGAAACTTTAACAATATATTTGAACACCTTTCCATGTCACTGAATACTCTTCAAAACCACAATTTTGAATGACAGAATGGAATTTTATCACGATCATTCATCCAAGCCTTGACTGTTGACAATTATTTCCAACTATCTACTACTGCGAACAATGCAACAATAAACATCTTTAAAGTAAAATTTAAAAAACGAAGAAGAACCAGAGTACAGCTTTAGTCTACAAAATGAAAGAAGACGAGAGTCCTAGCTATGAGAATGTAAGCAGTTTCTTCCATCTGAAAGGAGCTGAAACTGTTAGGTTCCTAGAAAAGATTATTTAATGACCTAAGCCCAAGGCCAAACTGAAAAAATGCACGATCCATGAAAGGAAAAATTGATAAGCTGCAACTTATCAAAATTAACTGCTCTGCAAAAGATACTATGAACAGAATGAAAAGACAAGCCCCAGAATGAAAGAAATATTTTCAAAACACATATCTGATGAAGAACTTGTATGCAAATTATGAAAAGAACTCTTAAAACTCAACAATAAGAAAACAGCCCAATTTTAAAATGATCAGGGCTTCCCTTGTGGTGCAGTGGTTAAGAATCCGTCTGCCAATGCAGGGGACACGGGTTTGAGCCCTGGCGCGGGAAGATCCCACATGCCACAGAGCAACTAAGCCAGAGCGCCACAACTATTGAGACTGTGCTCTAGAGCCCGCGAGCCACAAATACTCAGCCTGAGTGCCACAACTACTGAAGCCCGCGCACCTAGAGCCCGTGCTCCGCAACAAGAGAAGCCACCACAATGAGAAGCCCATGCACCCCCAACGAAGAGTAGCCCCCGCTAGCCGCAACTAGAGAAAACCCGTGCGCAGCAACGAAGACCCAACTCAGCTAAAAAATAAATAAAATAAATAAATTTAATGATCAAAAGATCTGAACCGATACCTTACCAAAGAAATTATACGGATGGTAAGCATATGAAAAGAGGTTCAACTGCATTTGTCATTAGGAAATTACAAAGTAAAACGAGATACCACTATACACCTGTTAGAACGGCTAAAATCCAAAAAACTGTCAATAGCAAATGATGACAAGAATGTAGAGCAACAGGAACTCTCATCCATTGCTAGTGGGAATGCACAGACAGCCTGGTTGGAAAACGGTTTTGCAGTCTCTTACAAAACTAATCATAGTCCTACCATACAATTCAGTAATTGCACTAGGTATTTAACCAAGTGGAAAATGTATATTCACACAAAACTTGCACCCAAATGTTTACACCAGTTTTATTCACAACTGCCAAATACTGAAAGCAACCAAGATGCCCTTCAATAGGTGAATAGATAAACAAACTACTACTTTCATAAATGGAATATTGTTCAGCAGTAATAAATAAGCTATCAAGCCATGAAAAAACTTGAAGCTTAAATGCGTATTGCTAAGTGAAAAAAGCCAGTCTGAAAAGGCTACACACTATATGATTCCAATTTTATGACCTTCTAGAAAAAACAAAACAATACAAATGGTAAAATGATCAGTGGTTGCCAGAGATTTGGGAAGAAGGGAAGAGGAATGAATAGGTGAAGCACAGGGGAATTTTTAGGGTGATAAAACTTCCGTATGATACTGTAATGGTGGACACTGACACTACACATTTGTGAAAACCAAAAGAAAATTACAACACAGAGTGAACCTTAATGTATGTAAAAAAAATTTTTTTTAATCCTTTAGGAGGTCAGAGAACCCCAGAGTGAAATGGAGAATATAACAAAACAATCTAACTGTATTACAAATATATGAAACAACCTCACTGAACAGGGTGGGGGGAAAGTATAGTAACCTAAGTAACTCTGGAAGTGAACAGAGTCTGTTAAAACTAAAGGCAAAATAAAATATATATAAGTACTGTACTCTGGTTTCCCACAGGTTATGGGCCAAGAACTCTAATACTGCTATGCATGTATGCATAACTGAACAATTAAGTAAACAGATGGCAGATGGTGAAGTGTGAGGTTACAGATAAGCAAGGTGAGAAGCTATAATGATCCAGGTGGTAATGGAATGGATTACAATTGGAGACATCAGTATACATTCATGGTTAACTCAATATAGATATATGGATAGTTACATATAAAAGCATTTGTAGGTATGTGTATATGCATTAGTATACACATACATATGTCCTTGCTCTGTCAACTGAGAGGGCCTAGAAACAAAAGTATCCGAAAGCAATCAGCACATTTAGTGGCCAAATTTTTGTTTATAATACCCTTCTTCAATAAAAGGAACTAGGGCTCCTCCGAGAAATGCCTGAGGCAAGAAATATACACAATGAGCCTGGATCATCTTGTAGTATAGAAAGTAAAGGAGTCCTGGGAGGAAAAAAACCATATGATAGGGGTATATCAAAGGGACACAGAGGCTAATTGAAAGAGCTCCCAATGGCCAAAGTTGGAAAAATTTCAGCAACAAAATAAAGTAGTATTAAATATCCTTAAGTTGATACTGATACATGAGAATGAAGAATCGACAAATATCCTGTACAGAAAAATTCCAAATAATTTACATGGAGACTCTGCCCTGAAGAAGGTGGAACATAACTCCTCCCTCCTTGAGTGTGAGCTGCACACAGTGACTTCCTTCCAAAGAGGTGAAGGGGGAGGGGGAAATAACTTGACAGTGGAGAAACCTGATAAACACTACCTCAGCTAGGTGATCAAGTACAACATCAACAGTGATAAATTTTGTTGACAGTATGGACCCTTGACACGATGTGATGAAAATGGCATTTTACCTCTGTGGTCTTCCTCCCCCAAACCCATAAACCCAGTCTAATCATGAGGAAAACATCAGGCAAATCTCAATTGAGGGAAAATTTACAAAATACCCGACGAATACTCCTCAAAAGTGTCAAGTTTCATCAAAAACTTGACCAGAAAAAGCCAAGAAACTGACAAACCCAAGAGAAGTCTAAGGAGCCGACAACTAAATGTAATGTGGTATCCTAGATGGGATTCTGGAACAGAAAAAGGCCATTAGGTAAACACTAAGGAAATCTGAAGAAAGTATGGATTTTAATTAATAATAATAATGTATCATCACTGGTTCATTAACTGCAAGAAATGAACCATGCTAATTTAAGATGCTAATAACAGAGGGAACAGGGTGTAGGATACATATAGAAACTATTATTGTTCAATTTTTCAGTAAATCTAAAACTGTTCTAAAAAGTAAAGTTCACTTTTTTAAAGACAGTACAATTACATATTTCTTCTCCTTTATTCTCTTAACTGACTTAAAAAACAATTGCTTTTTAATACAATATAGATAAAACAATATCTATAAAATTGTATCATTGGGCCTGTAACATACAGAATTCTTTAATAAGACATAATCTTAAATGTCTCTGTACCTAACCACAGTGCTTTAAAATAAGCAAAAATTGATAGAACTGAAAGGAGAAAGAGACAAATCCACCTACACTTGGAGACTTCAACACTCTTCTATGATCAATACACGTACAAAGTCAAGATGAATATGGAAGGACTCAACTTCACCATCAGCCAACTAGATCTAATTGACATTTGTGGAACAACCCACCCAATAATGACAAAATACAAATTCTTTACAAGTGCACACAAAACATGCATCATCAAATTCAGAAAAGCAAAGTCCTCTGGAGATGGAAGAAGAATAATGTGACTGCAGAGGAATACCAACTCTATTAGCTATGATTTATTTATTAGGCTGGCTTCTGGGTACACTGAATTATTCTTTATGCTTTATATGCCCTATTTCATAATAAAATTTTAAGTCATTAGAGTATATTCTCTGGTATATAAACCTTTCCTTTAGTGGTCTGGAGGGTTAAAGAGGCAGGTCTCCATACATTTTATTATTAAAATGGACTACACCAAAAACCATAACCTCTAAACTTTTATCAAAATATACAGAAATGCTCACAAACTCCATAATTTGGTATAATATTTATTATTTCAAAGCCTCAGTAATGTCTTCTACGAGTATCCCGAGACTATTTGCTAACAAAGGATAGATTTTTAGTTCGTCACCAAACTAAAATTGTTATTTTTGTCTATGTATTATTTCAGCCAGTTTTACTAAAACAGGAAGAAGAAAAGTTTATGGCTTTTTGTCTTTTACTCCTGAAGTAAGAAATCTCCAAAGAAACTTCCAAAAATATATCATTAAGTTAATAAAATTTTAAGACATTAATCAGGGACCTCTCTGGTAGTCCAGTGGTAAAGAATCCGCCTTCCAATGCAGGGGGCGTGGGTTTGATCCCTGGTCGGGGAACTAAGATCCCACATGTCGCGGGGAAACTAAGCCCGTGCGCCTCACCTAGAGCCCAAGTGCCGCAAACTACAGAGCCCAACACGCTCTGGAGCCCGCGTGCCACAACTAGAGTTCTCTCTAGTTCTAGTTCTAGTTCTCTCTCTCTCCTTGAGCCACAACTACAGAGAAATCTGCACACCACAATGAAGAGCCCGCATGCCGCAACCAAGACCCGACGCAGGCAAAAGAAAAAAAGATATTAATTAGCACACAGCTATAATCATCACTGAAAAAAGCTCAGTAAGTTTGTCTTCATATTCGGAATACTTCGTTTTAAAATATCTCAACTGACCATATTAGCCTCATACTATCATTAAGCAAATACCTTAAGGCACAATATACTCAATGGTATATATAAACCCATACATCAAATAGTATTTTTAACAATGTTAAGGGTTTTTTATAGTTATTCCTTTTCAATCTGCTTAGACCATTATTGTTTTGTACTTTGCATTTCACTGAAAACAAGCTCATAATATAAATAGAAGTACCAGCTCCACTTGTTTCCTGCTGTTCATGTGTCCTTGCATTAGCACTTCAGTCTTCAGTTGAATCTGAAACTTCAATCCGCAGATTCTTTGCAGGAATCTTTTTAAGCCCTTTGTCTATTCATTCAGCAAGCTTCATTTCATGCAAATCAGATAATATAATCTGAAAGGCCCCTAAACCAGGTAGAGGTTAACTGTAATATGTTCAAATAGAATGTAAGCAAACAAATAAGGAGGCTCACACTGTCGGCCCCTCCAGGCTGTGGTGTGCCCATGATCCTCCCTTCAGGTTACCTCACTTTCCGTAGCTGATGTATATCATCAGACATACAGACGGAGTAAAGTGTCAAACTATGATTTAAATATTAGTAAAGTTAATTGCCCATTCTTTTTCTTGTTATACCCTGCCTAGAAGATCATTTTGCACGCCTCCCACTTTGGAAACCATTACTCTTAAAAAAACTAGAATGAAAAGATGAGACTGTGCTAGGCTTGAGGAGCAAATAAGGAATGTGAATGGCAGAATCAGATGAGGAAATTCAGAGCCTAAGTGGTTAGTTAACTCGGCCTAACATTCCAAAGCTAGTAATTCGTGGAGTAGGCAACCAATCTGACAATAAAGCCTATTCTCTTTCCACTGTGCCACATCACCCCCTCCAGGGCAAACACGAGGACTCCAGGACTGAGGAAAGAATACAGGTCCCCAAGCCCTGGTGCTGTGCAGACCTTAGGTCACAGTTAAACAGGGTCAGGAGGCTAGTGCAGCAAAACGTCTGGACCCTCATTAGCCCTGTCAGGGAAGCAACGTGTTCCAGAGCTAGACTAAGTCTGCAGGTATAAATTAAGTAAATCCCACAGTAAAGACTAAAGGAAAGAAAGCAGGCTCTAGAAATGTTTCCAGAAAGTCTCTATACTACACCTAAGTGTTAAGTATCCCTCACTTCCCTGGAATCTTTTTGTTAATGTCTTAACTTCCAGCTCTCAGTTACTTCAAAGCATCTAGGTATCAAAACTTCTTGTGTAAGTTCATTTTCTGCCAGCAAAACTCCTGTCAGTTTTCCTCTGGATGCTCCTTAAATTAAGAAGTCAGAGATCACTGTGCTTGTCACTAACAAGTTCTTAACTGGAACTAATCAAACTTCCCTATAAGAGAACTAACTTCCTTGCTTATTTCAGGAAAATTCTCAACTATCCTTCCCCTAATACTTCTTTTCTCTTCTCTTTCAGATTAAGAAAAAAAAAAGCCAGTGAAAGTAAACATTGGTAAAGCCCTAGAGACTAGGTTTTTGGGTTTGTTTGTTTGATTTTACAAATCTGAAAAAGTTCTCTAGGTTCCAATAAAAAATATTCAGTGACTGCACTCCATTACTACAGAGCTCTGAATAGCAAATATAACCTCCCAGGGCTGTGGTAACTGGTGCTTTCGATTTTTTGGCCACGACTGACAGCTTGCAGGATCTTAGTTCCCCAATCAGGGATCAAACCCAGGCCCCCTGCAGTGGAAGCACATAGTCCTAACCAGGAATCCCCTGTGGTAACTGTTAAATAAATTATGTAAAGCATTTAGCACAATGCCTGGCACAAAATAAGAGCATAATAAATGTTAGCTGCCATTATTATTATTATTTTTTTTTTTTTCTTCCGGTATGTGGGCCTCTCACTGTTGTGGCCTCTCCCGTTGCGGAGCACAGGCTCCGGACGCACAGGCCCAGTGGCCATGGCTCACGGGCCCAGCCGCTCCGCGGCATGTGGGATCTTCCCAGACCGGGGCACGAACCCATTTCCCCTGCATCGGCAGGCGGACTCTCAACCACTGCGCCACCAGGGAAGCCCTGCCATTATTATTATTATTATTATTATTATTATTATTATTATTATTATTGATATTATTATGTAACTACCCTCTTGAATGATGCCTAGACTAGAATTCTATTGGCAAGACTCTTTTTTCTTAATTTACAGTTTTTCTGATTTATTTAAAAGTATAAAAATATAGACCTGGAAGAAGATAAAATACTTTTTTATCAATCATTTACAACATTTTAAATCTGGAATAGAGGGACTTCCCTGGTGGTGCAGTAGTTAAGAATCTGCCTGCCAATGCAGGGGACACGGGTTCGAGCCCTGGTCCGGGAGGATCCCACATGCCGCGGAGCAACTATGGCCGTGCGCCACAACTGCTGAGTCCGTGCTCTAGAGCCCACGAGTCACAAATACTGAGACCGTGTGCCACAACTACTGAAGCCCACGCGCCTAGAGCCCGTGCTCCGCAACAAGAGATGCCACCGCAACGAGAAGCCCGTGCACTGCAACGAAGAGTAGCTCCCGCTCGCCGCAACTAGAGGAAGCCCGCGCGCGGCAACAAAGACCCAACGCAGCCAAAAAAAACCCATCTAGAATAGAGAAAGGGTTTTAACAAAATTGAAAGGCGGTAAAAGAGCTAGAAATGCCGTGTGCCTAAGGACACATACTACTGGCACACATACCTGTAGTTTATTCCTAGTACACATTCTAAAAGACATGCATGTGTACACAAAGAGAGGTGACAAGAATACTCATAGCAGCATTATTTGTAGTAACAAATAAAATCAGAACACACTAATTGCCAATCCACAGGAAAACATAAAACTGTGATATAGCCCAATACCAGAATCCTATTCAGTGAAGAAAATAAATGCACTAGAGCTACATATATCCATATGGATAAGTCTCACAATACTGAGAGAAAAAAAAATAAAGTTATAAAAAGATACAATTAGTACTGTTAATATAAAGGTTTTTTTAATGCAAAACAATATACATTTTAGGGCTACTTACATATGTAATAAAAGTATGAAAATATGTACAAGAATGAAAAGCATCAAATGCAGAATAGTGGTTCCCTCAGAAGGGGAGGAGAATACAACTGGGAAGCAGTAGGGGTTAACTTTAAAAGGAGCCTAGTGTCTTAAGTTAAGTGGTGTGTACACAGGTATTCACAATTTTTATTCTCTATACCTTTTTGAGGGCCAATATTTCACAATATTTAAAAAGTTAAAGGAAAATAAACTCAAGGTCCAAGAAACATAGTTTACTCCGGAGCCCACATGCTTAACCATGACACTATTTATTCTATTTTTGTTTGTGCAGTTAAAAAAGGTTTAGTCATTTTAAGAAACTGCTCAAGAACATGTAAAACGTCACACCGGTAAAAAGCAATGAAGTACCTGACTAAAGGAAAATTTTCACACAAATCATATTGGAGACACAAAGCGGTCATATCACCACACTCAGGAATCATGAGGGTAAGCCAAAAAAACAAAACCCAAGTTGAACTTGGAACATAAAAGTCTTGTTTAGAGAGAGCATGTAGAAAGAATATGGGCTTTGAAGTTGGACCTGGTTCAAATATCACTCCTGTCACTGATTAGCTGTGTGGCCCTAAACAAGTTCTAACTTCTCTGAGCTCAATTTCCTCACCCAAACACTGGAGATACCATACCTAGCTTCCACAGCGGTAAAGATTACAACGTAGACATTATCTATGAAAATCTCTTGAATACAGTAGCCTCACACTAAATAACAGTTGCTATTACTTGCAGAAGAAAGTCTCTCTCTGGCAAGAGGAGACAGAGCAAGCAGAGATAAAAATTAAAAGGAGTGAGTAAAGAGTCTAGACAAAGAAGCCAGGAAGAAAAGAAGCTTGAATGGTCAGGGACTGAAAAAGTCCTTATAGAGTCCCTAAAGTTACTCCCGCCCCCCCAAATTTTTTTTTACTGTACACTATTTGATTATAGTGAAGCTTCGTTACAGAAATATTTGGTCCAAACCTGATTATTGCTGAAATGCCATAATATATAGCATATATATATAACATTATAATATATAGCTTATACATAATATTGTTAATATACAAAAATTCAAGATCAAAATGTGTTTTCTTTACAAGTTCATTTTTTGGTTGTTAAAAATGTATTCACAAGTAAATCAAATACAATATATCTGTTTCTCTCAGTTATCTGCAACTCAGAAAGGTCTGTCCTACTCATATTAAAGAGAAATCAATGATAATTTCAACAAATGCCAAAAAGCAATAAAATTCAACACCCAGTAAAAATATAAACCAAGAATAGAAGGAAACTTTCTTAAATTGACAAAAGACACCTACCAGAAACCTTTAGTAAGTATCATATCTAACAGTGAAACACTGGGAGCATTCCCATTCAGGAAAAAGACTAAAATGTCCATTATCATCACTGCTATTCAACTTTTGCACTGGAGGGTCTAGGCATTGCAATAACACAGAAAACAAGATAAGTGGTATCAAGTTTAGAAAAAAGCCTGGTCAATTAAGTCTTCTAGTCAAAGCAGCCCAGTAAGTAAACACTTCGATGCATCCCCTCTGCTCCAAATACATAGTAATAGATATGTTTAAATATATTTTTTAAGTTACTAAAAAGGCTCAAAAACAAGACAACCCTTCACTTGGATCAGAAACAGAAGATACACAAAACTGTGAGCAGGACTGAAGCTACAGGTGCTGGACTCTGAGCCTAGAAGTAGGTGTATATTTCCTTCAGGGCAACAGTGACACAGAGTGAAGGAGGTGGAGAAACAGGAGACATCTGAGCCAGATTCACTGCTTAAAGCCAAGGATGAGGCTAGAGCTGAAAGGAAGTGAAAAAGTACCGCCGTCAGTCTCTGCCTAGAACTATGGTTTATGTGGTGCTCTGGGCTCTGAAAAGTGAGAAAATAAAAACACAGCCTCATGACCAGGAAATGAACCAAGACATTCACACACTCTGTGAGTGGATCTAAAATAGCCCCAATTACCTCAAAGAGCAGGACCCTGACCATTATCATATCTGATTTCTTGACTAGAGTCCAGTCAATCAGTGGAAGCACCAGAAATATCACCACACAGAGAAGGGTGAGCACAGAAATAAGAGAAACAAAAGCAAAAGTACTCACCCTCAAATAAGTCTGTAAATCAAAACTTCAAAACATATAAAGAGGGCTTCCCTGGTGGCGCAGTGGTTCAGAGTCCGCCTGCCGACGCAGGGGACACAGGTTCGTGCCCCGGTCCGGGAAGATCCCACATGCCGCGGAGCGGCTGGGCCCGCGAGCCATGGCCGCTGAGCCTGTGCGTCCGGAGCCTGTGCTCCGCAACGGGAGAGGCCACAACAGTGAGAGGCCCGCATACCGCCAAAAAAAAAAAAAACATATAAAGAAGTATAATGCTAAGAAAGACAGCCAACAAAAGCAACAATTAGAATATAAATTCATACCAGATGCGGTTTAATTTTACAGAACAGTCTGACAAAGATTTTTTTTAAGTACATTTAGGGTGCTAGGATATACAATTTTAAAATTATTGAGAATGCAAAATTGGACAGGCAGTTTCTTACAAAGCTAAAGATACCTTTACCATACGATCCTGCAATCACGCTCCTAGGTATTTACCCAAGAAAGCTGAAAACATATGTCCCCACAAAAACCTGCACATGAATATTTATAGAAGCTTACTCATAACTGCCAAAAACTAGAATTATCCAAGATGTCCTTCAATAGATGAATGGATAAACAAACTGTGGTACTTTCATACGATGAAATATTATTCAGCAATAAAAAGAAATGAGCTATCAAGCCAAGAAAAGACACCGAGGAAACGTAAAGGCATAATGCTAAGTGAAAGAGACCAGTCTGAAAGCCTAGAATACTGCATGATCCAAACCATATGACATTCTGGAAAAGGCAAAACTATAGACACAAGGCTTCCCTGGTGGCACAGTGGTTAAGAACCCACCTGCCAATGCAGGGGACACGGGTTTGAGCCCTGGTTCGGGAAGATCCCACATGCCGTGGAGCAACTAAGCCCATGCGCCACAACTACTGAGCCAGCGCTCTAGAGCCTGCGAGCCACAACTACTGAGCCCACGGGCCACAACTACTGAAGCCCACGGGCCTAGAGCCCGTGCTCCACAACAAGAGAAGCCACCGCAATGAGAAGCCCGCGCACCACAACCAAGTGTAGCCCCTGCTTGACGCAACTAGAGAAAAGCCCGCATGCAGCAACAAAGACCCAATGCAGCCAAAATTAAAATAAATAAATTTGTTTTAAAAAACCAAAAACTACAGACACAGTAAAATGATCAGTTGTTATCAGGAGCTCAGCAGGAGGGAGGGGGGAATGAATGGGTGGAATACAGGGGATTTTAGAGCAACAAAATTATTCTGCATGATACTGCAATGACATTACATGAAATGTCATGTGATAACATTTTGCATTTGTCAAAACCCATAGAACTGTACAACACAAAGAGCAGAAGCCTAATATAAACCATGAACTTAAGTTAATAATAACGTATCAATATATATTCATCAGTTGTAACAAATGTACCACACTAATGCAAGACGTTAATAACGGGAAAGTGCCCCTGAAGAAGAGGGGGTTTATAGGAACTCTCTGTACTATCCACCCATTTTGGTCATATTCAATTATGTACATAATTTTTTTAATATCATGGACAGTTCCACTTCTGGGTATATACACAAAAGAATTGAAAGCAGGGATTTAAACAGATATTTGCACACCCATGTTCATAGTGGCATTATTCACAATAGCCAAAAGACAGAAGCAACCCAAGTGTCCATTGATGGATGAATGAATAAGCAAACATAATGTATGCATACAACAGAATAGTATTCAGCCTTAAAAAATAAGGAAATCCTGGGAATTCCCTGGAGGTCCAGTGGTTAGGACTTGGCGTTTTCAATGCCAAGCGCCTGGGTTCAATCCCTAGTCAGGGAACTAAGATTCCACAAGCCTCGAGGCGGGGTCAAAAAAAAAAAAAAAAGGAAATCCTGACACATGTTACAATATAGATGAACTCTGAAGACATTATGCTAAATGAAATAAGCCAGACACAAAAGGACAAATACTGTATGATTCCACTTATAGGAGGTGCTGAGAGTAGTCAACTTCACAGAGACAGAAAGCAGAATGGTGGTTGCTAGGGGCTGGAGGGAGAAAAGAATGGGGAATCAGTGTTTAATGGATACAGAGTTTCAGTTGAGAAAGATAAAAATGTTCTGGAAATGGATAGTGAAGTTTATACAACAATGTAAATGTACTTAATGCCACAGAACTGTATAATTAAAAATGGTTAAAATAGGGCTTCCCTGGTGGCGCAGTGGTTGAGAGTCTGCCTGCCGATGCAGGGGACACGGGTTCGTGCCCCGGTCTGGGAGGATCCCACATGCTGCGGAGCGGCTGGGCCCGTGAGCCATGGCTGCTGGGCCTGCGCGTCCAGAGCCTGTGCTCCGCAACGGGAGAGGCCACAGCAGTGAGAAGCCCACGTAATGCAAAAAAAAAAAAAAAAAAAAAATGGTTAAAATAGTAAATTTTATATTGTGTATATTTTGCCACAATAAAAAAATGAGGAAAAGTGCTGAAAAAAGTGCTGAAAAGTTTTCCAAATTGAAAAATATATATATCACTTCATTACACCATATAGAAATTCCACACAGAAAGCAAAACTTCTTTTTTAATTTTAGAAGAAAATACAGATATATAGAATTCATACCCTGGGGTAGAGAAAATTTACTTAAACCAGACACAGAAACCAATTGTTAATTTAGTGTAAAATTTTCCATAAATATAACATTAAAATGTAAAACTTGTATACAACTAAAGACATTGTTAACAAAAGGAAAAGGCAAGCCTCAGACTGGCAGGATGCTCTGGCAACACATAAATGCAGCAATGAATTAGTATCCAAAGTAACCTAGCTGTCCCACAGTTAGTGAAGGATACATAAACAGTGATTTAAGTCTACAACTGAACACTACTCAGCTTTTAAAAATAAATGAACCAGATCCACAAGTGGCAACATGGTTAAACCTCCATCAATTAATTTAAAGCATGCACCCCTCTGACCCAGCAATTCTACTTTTCATTCACTGCAGCAATGGTGAAATGGCAAACAGCTTTAATGGCCATTAATGAGGAGAGGATTAAATAAACTACAGTACAATATATACTATGTATGGTATTGTGTAGTAGTCAAGAAGAACCAGGTAGATCTTTATGTTCCATTATGGAAAGATCTCAGATATTCTGTTAGGAAAAAGTTGCAGACCAATTTCTACAGTATCATGTCATTAATGTGGGCATTGGAGGAAACCCTATATATAGATGAAAATGATTAGAGAAAGGTCTGGAAGGATCACAACAAACTGATAACTGCCGTTTTGGTGGAGAAGGGAGTGGGTCAAGGGGCCTTGTATTCTGTCTGTACTGTTTAAGCATTTAATAAGAGAGTGTGCATTCATGAGCCATTTGCAGAGCTGCAGTACACAGCCCCAGACTGCACAATACAACTCCAGGAGCTGCCATTCACAGGCATTCCGATGTGAATGGCATCCCCTAAAATTGGGCAGTATACTTCCTGCACTAGATGCCACAGCCCTGATACGTGTATAACTAGAAATAAATAAAATAAGAGGTGATGAGAGTATTTACTGCAAACCAGCATGAGGGAGTTCCTATGGTGATGTAAATTTCTATATCTTGATTGGGATAGTGGTTACAAAGTACAGACAGTCCCCAACTTACAATGGTTTGACTTTAGATGGTGCGAAAGCAATACACATTCAGTAGAAACTGTACTTCAAATCTGAATTTTGATCCTTTCCCTGGCTAGCAATATGCAGTATGATACTCTCCCGTGATGCTGGGCAGCGGCAATGAGCCACAGCTCCTGGTCAGTCACAAGAGTAAACAACCGAGATACTTAAAACCATTCTGTTTTTCACTTTCAGTACGGTATTCAATAAATTACAAGAGACATTCAACACTTTATTATAAAATAGGCATAGTGTTAGATAGTTTTGCCCAACTGTAGGCTAATGTAAGAGTTCTGAGCATGTTTAAGGTAGGCTAGCCTAGGCTATGATGTTCAGTAGATTGGGTGTATTAAATGCATTTTCAACTTACCATACTTTCAACTTACAGTGGGTTTATCAGACATAACCCTACTAGACCAGCTCTGCACAGGATATCTGTGCAGACATCAGTAAAGTTGATTTCGAAATAAATGTAAATTAAATATATAAATAAATAAAATACAATATCACTGAGAAAACCTAGAACAAGGCATCCAAAATTACAGGACCTAGGCATCCCAAAATAAGAACTAGTAGACACCTGCTGGTTGCACTCTTAAGTACACAGTCATAAAACTAAAGAGAAATTAACTTAGCTCTTCAAGGCTTACTATACAATGCCAAATTTGAATTAATATTTTATTTTTATATAAGGAAATGTAGGTCCTGAGAGATTTATACTAAAGATATAAAACAAGTGGTAACTTGGCATTCTATTGGTTTTAAATCTGATTTCCTAACTAAGTAGAAATTTCGTCTCTCACACATAGTGGACACTCAAAAGCCTTGCCAACACTACCTTGACTACACAACCCCCTTCAAAAGTAATTCCACTTATGTGCGATAAAAATTCTCACAGAACTCATAAAAGGTCAAGTTTTAATTTGGCAGACAAAGTAACCCAACAGGCACTGCAACCCAGGCAACTGAAACAGCAGCCTGGAGCTCGAGAGTCCAGAAATCCAACCAAGGCAGAGAAAAGGCAGAATCCCAGCCCTTACAGAAGAGCAGAGATACATCCTCTTATGACAGATCTAAGATCCAAGAACCAAGATAAAAATGAAAAAGTGTTTTCTAGACAAAAGTACTCTCCTTCCTCAAGTGATAGGAAAGGGCCAGAACGGGATGATTTGAAGCAACGGCCCAAGGAGTAAGCTCCTGGAAGCCAACATGCAATAAAGATGTGAAAGTGGCAGCATGACCACAAGATATGACAACTCCATCACCTTAGCCATCACTTTAAATGCCCAGACCTAAGAACCTGGGTCACCTCACACGGCAAAAAAAAAAAAAAGAGAGAAGCTGAGGAACAAGGGAAGTCCATTCAGCCATCCCTAACACCAGATTTATCAATAGTGCTCTGTGTAAAATAGAGCATAGAGCAAAACCTTCATTCAGGCAATGCGTAGGTATTTAGTGCCGGCTATGGGTCAGGCACTGTTCTTGTCACTGAGAATTTAGCAGTTAATAGTCATGGAGCTTCATTCTACTTGGGAAGAAAGGTAACTTCTTTTCTCTTTCCAATTTCCGTTTCCCTTCTCTCTCTTTAAATGTTACGCAGAAGTTCCTTCAAAACTCTCCCAAGTACCTCCCACAAGCTTCTTTGACCCTCCTGCTTTAATCCTCAAAGCAAGCAATTTTATGGCTCCAATTTCCCAATACTGGGGAAAAGAGACCTAAAGTGAATGAGACAAAATTCAATGTTGCTCTGTACTTCATACGCATACCTTTACAACCAAATTGCCAGCACTTAAATAGCAAATGATGGTTGTGTTTTACACAATTTTGTGGCCCCAGTGCTGACCACGGTTCTCTACCCAAGGTACCTAACCAATAAACGTTTGCTGAGGCTGCTGGAAGGTCTCCCTAATCCCAAGGCCTGGCACAGGAATTTAACGGCAAGCATTCGTTAGCTGCATCCTTCCTCCTCTCAGGACACCTTTCTTTAACGGATGACCTCGGTGCACAGGTTCACTGATAGGTACCTCGGGAAATAGTGTTTTGAGGTGATGTGAAATAAATTCCCTTCCCTCTGCCAGGGCCTGCCTGCCTCACCTGCCCTCTGCCAGGACCTGCCTCCTTGGCCCCCTTAAACACCTAAGGCAGAGCCTCCTCCTTGCGAGCCAGGCACGGGCAGCATCAGCCCTGCGCCCGCAACCCGGCTCCGCGCCCTTTGGCCACAGCGCGCTCGGGACCCCGGAGCCCCCTCAGCGGCCCGGGGCTCAGAGCCCGGCGGCGGCGGCGGCCCGGAGCTCCGCTCCATTCCCCACGCTCGCCCCTCCAGGTCCGGGCGCGCGGCGCCGTCTCCCCTCACAGCGCGCGCTGTGCAGCGGCCCCGGCTCCCCGCGCGCCGTCTCCACCGCTCCCGGCCCTGCACCCCCGCAGGCTCCTGAGGTGAGGGCGCTGCGCGGGCTCCTTCCCGCTTCTCGCGGGCGCGAGGCTCTGGCACCGCGCTCCTCTCCCGCAGCCTGCGGCGGCCGCCACAAACCCCCACCGTACTCACTTCCCGGCTGGAGCTGGGGGCGTCGAAAAGGTCCCCGGCGGCCGCAGCGTCCTCCGCCTCCTCCGCCTCCTCCTGCCCGATCTCAGAGGCTGAGGCGGTGGCGGCGCCTGCTCAGGCCCCGGAGCCGCCCCCGCGGCGAACGTTCTCAGGCACCCGGCTCTCGCCACTTCCACGCCCGGCACGCGCAGCGAGCTCGCCCCCGGTGCGAGGGCGCGAGGGCGCGGGGGCGAGAGGGCGCAGGGCGGGGCCGGGCACACGCCGCCTGCGCGAGCGCCTGGCTGGGGGCGGAGCTTCCGCCGGCCGAGGAGGGGGCGGGCCAGCGGAGTTGCGTTCCAACTCCACAGGTATGTGCCCCACCGGCTGGATGCTCGGCCCCACGTGACTACAAGGTAAAGAATGCAAAGAACCACCCTCATGAATCATTCATCGGCACCTCGAGCAAGAGACCCTGCCCTGAGTGATTTTTCCGTGTTAATTCAGCTCAGCAACCGTTAACTGAGCACCGACTCGGTGCCTAGCGCTGTAGCACTGTACCAGGTGTTGTGTGGGTACACCGTCAAGGTCCTTGGTCTCCAGGAGCGCGTAACTTAGTGGAAAAGCGGCCGTGTAAACAAGCAGGTCTGGTGATCCGTGAAAAGCCAAGCCACTGTGAGATGCTGTGGGAGGGCAGAGGAGGAAAAGATTACTTCCGCTTGGAGAATGCAGAGGGATTCCTGGAAGAGGTGGCATTTGTGTTCAGCCTGCAAGGAAGAAAAAGAGAGGAATCCTAGGAGAAAAAAAAGGGAGGGCATCAAAAGCTAGGTAAACAGCTTGGGCAAAGGAACAGAGAGTGACCAAGGTTTACCATCTCAGCATCAGCTTTTTTGTTTTAATATCCGTTTTGATAGAATCCTTTCCAAACTATGTGAAACAGGAGATGATGCCAAATGAGGAACAGCAAAGCTTTTTTTTTTAACGGCTCAAAGGATCATTTTCTCAACTTTATTTAAGGCTCAAGACAGCAGTGTCCTTTAAGGACTTTTGATATGTTAGTGAAGGCTGGAAATCCCTAAGCTAAGAGAGCCCAGGCCCCTGTGCTTTGAGTCTGGTTTTTCACTGCTTTTTAGCACCTTATGGTAAGGCAGATCGTACCACCTTCTGCTGCTGTCTGTCTGCCTGCCTGTCTTTAGGACATCCTCTTCCTCCTCCCCTTATCTTCCTATTTTTAAACCCCTGTGGTGAAGGAGATGCTGATAACCAACTTTGTTAAGTGAGCGTAAACAGGTTACTCAAAAAAACTGGCATCACCTATCATTTATGAATTTTGTGACTATTTTGCATGCTTAGAAGACTTTTTCACTTGTATGCAGGGTCTTAACTATGTTTTGAATATGTTAAGATACTCAGAATACAGGTAAAAGACACGTTGTTTATTCACTTACTACTCATTGAGCACCAACTGTGTGGGAGGCATTGAAAGGGTAAAACACTGATCCTGTCCTTTGGAGAAAAGAGGTGTAAATGATGTAAAACAATATGTAAATATGGTTTGTTCTGTTTGCTCTACTGACTGAAACCAAAGTAATTTCAATATGTGGACTAGCCATTCTGGGAATTAACCACTTTAAATGTATTCATATTAGCATCTCTCCATCTCGGTTCTGTTTTTCATCACCTCACACATCCTCAGAAAACTTCTTTCAAACATATTGCAGTCATCACTCTCACTCCCAAAGTTACCAACTTCTTTTGCCTACTTGTCCTTTTCCTTCACCATCTATTCATGTTCAAGCTTTTCCTGTCCTAAAGAAAAAGGAGGAAACCTCTGTCATTCTAGATCATGCTCCAGTTACTATTCCCTCCCTCTGTTTTAAGACCAAAGTCTTAAAAGTAGTTTACACGCATCTCTCTGCCAACTCAGCCCCCTCACTCCCCGACCCATAGCTGTGTAGCTTCTGTCCCCCACATCGCTGCACTGCTCTCAGTCAGTAAGCGCTGGCTTCATCCTAAATGCCCCAGGCCATTTCTGAGTCTTCTGTTACTAGAGCTCTTGGTGGCATTTGACGACACAGAGCTCTCCACTCTTTTTGACACCCCCTTGGCCTTCACAACGGGACTCATCTCCTAACCCCTCTGACCACTCCTCCATCTACAAGGTTCTGTTCTCAGCTTTCATTGCACCCGGTACATTCTCCCTGAGCCGTTGCATCCACCCTGTCTTCATCTGCCACATATATCGGCAACTCCCAAGTGCATTATCTAGCTCAGACCACTCATCTGAGTTCCATGTACACACAAGCCTACTAGACTTCTCCACCTGGATGTCCTAGAGACCCCTCAAGTTCTACTTGTCTAAAACTGTTGGACCCTTGGTTGCCCAGGACCTGGGAGTCATCCTTCATTCTTTACCCACGCCCACCCCCACCACACCCAACAATCCCACTGATTCTCCTCAAACATAAATCTACACTCTGTCCCTCTTAGCTCCTCTTACCTAGGCTAATGCAATACCCTTTTATCTTGTCTCCCTCCTGTAGTCTTTTTCCTTCTGATCCATATCCCATACCGCATGTCAGAATTGTTTTTTTAAATTTGCCACTTGTGGTGTCACTGCTGGCACACCAGACCTTCCATCTATCTAGCCCTTGTCCACTCCATCTCTTGTCTCTTCCTACACATCCCCCATCCAAACTCCTGAAATGTTCCTACTTTCCCTTGCCTCCATACCTTTGTGCTTGTTTCTTTCTCTTTGGACTGTCATTTGAGTACAAACAAAGAAGTTCCAACATATATGTAGCCAAAGTTCCACATATGACGAAACTATAATCTAAGAAACTTTCTTGAAATAAGAAAATATAAACCTACAAAATGAAAGGACTCACATGTACTTGGGGAAATGACCACAGAATGATCAATTTTGAGAGCTAGCCTCTTAAAACTATTAGACAGGGACTTCCCTGGCAGTCCAGTGGTTAAGACTCCATGCTTCCAATGCAGGGTTCAATCCCTGATCAGGGAACTAAGATCCCACATGCCATGTGGTATAGCCAAAATTTTTAAAAATAAAAAAACAGGACTTCCCTGGTGGCACAGTGGTTAAGAATCCGCCTGCCAATGCAGGGGACATGGGTTCGAGCCCTGGTCTGGGAAGATCCCACATGCCGCAGAGCAACTAAGCCCGTGCGCCACAACTACTGAGCCTGCACTCAAGAGCCTGCGAGCCACAACTACTGAGCCCACGGCCGCAACTACTGAAGCCCGTGTGCCTAGATCCCGTGCTCCACAAGAAGAGAAGCCACCACAATGAGAAGCCCCTGCACTGCAACGAAGAGTAGCCCCCGCTTGCCGCAACTAGAGAAAGCCCATGCGCAGCAACGAAGACCCAGAGCAGCCAAAAGAAATTAATAAGATAAATAAATTAAAAAAAATAAAATTAAATTAAAACTATTAGACAAAAAATAACAATGATAATCATCAAGGCCTCCATATAAAAAGTTCAAATTATTTAAAAGTGTAAGAAAATTAGGCTGCAGTACATTAAAGATGACTGTATTTTCTGTATCACTTCTTTTGATCCAGGTTGGCCTAAGCAAATTGCTTGACCAATAGAATATGTGATGTTATGAGACTTCCAGGCCTAGGTCATAAGAAGTCTTGAAGAGTCCACCTGGGTCTTTGGGAACACTTGCCCTTGAAGCCCCGAGCCACTATGTAAAATATCTAACTCCCTGTGGAGAGATTCTGAGACTACATGGAGAGGGAGAGGGGTCTACCTGATCCTAGCTGATATGAGAGAAGTCATCATGAATTCTCTGTATCAGTCCAGCCATCAGCTGAATACCACTGAGTGGTTCCAGTTGAAGCCATGTAGAACAGAAGAATCACCCAGCCAAATCCTACCCAAATTCCTGACCCCAAATGTTGTGAAATTATAATCAAAATCGTTATTTATGCCGTTCCCTTTAGGGTAGTTTGTTATGGAGTCTGGTAACCAAAATATTTGGCATCAGACTTCTTAAGAGAAAAGCCAGGCTATAGTGATGCAGCATTTTCAGCATTTTCTAAAAACTCAAGGAAAGAAAATACACGCTAAGGATTTTATATCCATCCACCCATGCTGTTTTTCAAGCATCAAAAGCTATAGGAAATGGGCTTCCCTGGTGGCGCAGTGGTTGGGAGTCTGCCTGCCAATGCAGGGGACACGGGTTCGTGCCCCAGTCCATGAAGATCCCACATGCCGCGGAGCGGCTAGGCCCGTGAGCCATGGCTGCTGAGCCTGCGCATCCGGAGCCTGTGCTCCGCAATGGGAGATGCCACAGCAGTGAGACCCGCGTACCACACACACAGAAAAAAAGCTATAGGAAAAAAAAAACTTCTTAAAATGCGAGAACTCAGTACTGTGCATGTTAAGTCCCTTCTAAGTAGCTACTAGAGCAGGGGTCAGCAAATTTTTTTTGTAAAGCCCCAGATTGTAAATATTTTGAGTTTGCAGGCTTATTCAACCCTGCCATTGTAGCACCAAAGCAGCCATAAATAATATGCAAATAAGTGATTTAAGAAAATAATATATCGATACAATGACCAAATGGGGGTTTTGTATTAATTTGCTAGAATTACCATAACAAAGTACCACAGACTGACCTAAAGAACAGAAACCTATTGCCTCAGAGTTCTAGAGGGTAGAAGTCCAAGATCAAGGTGTCAGCAGGGTTGATTTCTTCTGAGGCCTCTCTTCTTGGCTTGTAGATGGCCATCTTCTCCCTGTGTCCTCACATGGTTTTCCCTTTGTACTGTGACTGTCTGTATCCTAATCTCCTCTTCTTATAAGGACACCAGTCATATTAGAGTAGGGCCCACCCTAATGACCTCATTTTAACCTAATTATCTTTTTAAAAACGTTATCTCCAAATATAGTCACATTCTGCAGTACTGCTTAGGACTTCAACAACCTAAATGTAAAAACTAAAACAACAAAACGCTTAGAAGAAAACAAATGTAAATCTTCATTACCTTGAGTTTGGCAAACCCTTCTTAGATAGAATACCACAAGCACAAATGATAAAAGGTAAAAAAAATTGGATTTTTCTCAAAATTAAAAACTTTTGTGTGTCAAAGGACACCATAAAAAAGTGTAAAGACAGCCTACAGAATGGGATTAAATATTTCTAAATAATATATATGATAAGGGACTTATAACCAGAATATATAAACAATACAACAATCATAAAACAACCCAACTGAAAATTGGGGAAATGATTTGAGCAGACATTTCTTCAAAGAAAATATATAAATGGTGAAGAAGCACTTGTAAAGATGTTCAACATGATTAGCTATTAGTGGAATGTAAATCAAAGACACAATGAGGGACTTCCCTTGTGGCAGAGTGGTTAAGAATCTGCCTGCTAATGCAGGGGACATGGGTTCGAGCCCTGGTCCGGGAAGATCCCACATCCCACGGAGCAACTAAGCCCGTGTGCCACAGCTACGGAGCATGCGCTCTAGAGCCTGCGAGCCACAACTACTGAGCCTGTGTGCTGCAACTACTGAAGCCTGTGCGCCTAGAACCCATGCTCCGCAACAAGAGAAGCCACCGCAATGAGAAGCCCACACACCGTAACGAAGAGTAACCACCCCCCGCTCACCGCAATGTGCAGCAACGAAGACCCAATGCAGCCATAAATAAATAAATAATTTTTAAAAATAGATAAGCAACAAAGCATATCTATTAAAAAAAAGAAAAAAGACACAATGAGATACTACTTCACCTCCACTAAGATGGCCATAATCAAAATCAGACAATAACAAGTTTTGGTGACGATGTGGAGAAACTGGAACCTTGATGCATTGCTGATAGGAATGTTAACGGTGCAATTGCCCTGGAAAACAGCTTGGCATTTCCTCAAAATGTTAAACATAAAGTTATCATATGACACAGCACTTCTACTTCTCGGTGTACACCCAAGAGACTTGAATATATATGCCCATACAAAAACCTATACACACATGTACATCGGGTCTTACTCCTCCTAACAGCCAAAAAGCGAAAGCAACCCCCAAATCCATCAACTGATACATGGATGAACAAAATATGGTAAATCCATTCATACAGTGGCATATTATTCAGCAAAAAAAAAAAAAGAATGGAGTACATGCTATAACATAGATGAACCTTGAAAACATTATGCCCAGTGAAAGAAGCCAGTCACAGAAGACCACATATTACACAATTCTATATATGTGAAATGTCCAGAATAGGTAAGACCATAGAGACAGACAGTAGATTAGTGGTTGCCAGAGGCTGGAGGGGTTGAGGGATTGGGAAAGGACTGATACTGTGTATAGGGTTACTTTTTTTTAAAGTGTATTGATTGTTTGATTGTGGCCACGATGCACAGCATGTGGCTCCCTGACCAGGGATCGAACACGCATGCCCTGCATTGGAAGCACGGAGTCTTAACCACTGGATCGCCAGGGCAGTCCCTGGGGTTACTTTCTGAAGTGATGAAAATGTTCTAAAGTTGATTGTGGTGACAGTTACACAACTCCGTGAATATACTAAAACACACTGAACTGTACACTTTAGATGGATTGAAAGTGAATTCTGTCTCAATAAATCTGGTTCTTTGAAAAAGAGAGCTATAAAAGAATCTTGAAAGACACAAAAGTATACTTGAACAAGACATCCCTTGGTTTTGGTTAAAATATCTCAACATAGTCAAGATGACAGTTCCCCTTAGGTTAACTTATAAATTTAATATGCTCCTGCAAAAAATATAAACAAGTTTTTATGTAGCTAGACAAATTGATACCAAAGTTCATATGGAAAATGAAACACTCAAGAATAGTTAGTAAAACACTGAAAATTAAGAGTTATGAGAGGTGACTAGTCCCAGCAAATACTAAAACATACTGCAGAGTGAAAACAGTTTGGTTCTGACACGTGACGAGGCGGACCAGTGTAACCGAATGAAAGGTACAGAAATCAATCCAACTACGTATAAAAATCCAGTATATGATAAGCAGTCAAATGGCTGCAGCAAAGAAGGACTTTCTAAAAAATGGTGTTGGAACAACTGGACAGACCTACACAGCCTCACTCTGCTGGTGAGGTTACAGGGAGACAAGTATTACTAGAGGGAAGGAAAAATAGTACAACCCCTATCAAGAAGTGTTTGGCAATATCTACTGAAACATTTGTACATTTACCTTTCAACCTAGCATTCCCACTTCTAGGAATTTACTCTAAAGATGATATCTCCAAAAATAATAGGTACCCTTACATATGTAAGCTTCTTCATTGTACCTGGTGTGTGTGTGTGTGTATAATGTTACATATATTTTTGCGTGTGTCAAATACCATATTTTAAAAAGATAAAGGGAAAGAGTTTGTGTCTCTGTGTGTGTTGTACTCTCTAAATAAAAGAATGGAAGACTATAAACCAAAATATTAGCAGAGATGATCTCTGGGTGGTAGGATTAGGAGTGATTTTCATTTTCTTTGTTTATATTTCAAAATGTCTTAAATGAATGTGTACTTTTTTGAAAACAGGAAAAAATATTTTTAAAAATCAATGCTAGAACCTGTCCCATTTTCATTCTGTCTTAATTTCCATGATGATAAATGATTCGGGGAAGAGGCATGCAGTGGAATCTCCAAGGTCGTTTGTAACACCAAGTTCAGCCAGGTAGTGAGCTGACAGTAGCAGGAATAAATCTGCAGAAGGATGCACAGAACTGTGTAGGAGGATGACACCTGCCAGCTGAGTGTCAGCATAGGCAACAAGAAGGTAATATCAATTCAAAGAAAATAATTTCATGAACCTGAAACTATTCTTTGAAGTCATGAGTTTACTGTCTTGCCCCCATCCCCCACCAAAACCCCCAATATCATGCAGATAAGAATACTAGAAACTGGGGATATATGTATACCTATGGCTGATTCACTTTGTGATACAGCAGAAACTAACACACCATTGTAAAGCAATTATACTCCAATAAAGATATTAAAAAAAAGAAAAGAATACTAGAAACAAAATATCACAATCTCATCCTTATGTCAAATTACAGTAAATTGACACCATAATGTGTGTCATTCTGTTCTGGCACTTACAGATTACATAACAGGACTGGAAAGGGTCCAATAGAGAGTAATTAAAATGACAAGCTGAAAGCGTGTCCTTTACATAATGGCAAGCAAAAACCAAACTCTGGCCTTCAGAGGAAGATAAGAGTTTAGGGATTCCCTGGTGGCACAGTGGTTAAGAATCCGCCTGCCAATGCAGGGAACACGGGTTCGATCTCTGGTCCAGGAAGATCCTACATGCCGCGGAGCAACTAAGCCCGTGTGCCACAATGAAGGCTCTAGAGCCCGAAAGCCACAACTACTGAGCCCGTGCTCCACAACAAGAGAAGCCACTGCAATGAGAAGCCTGTGCACCACAACGAAGAGTAGCCCCTGCTCACCACAACTAGAGAAAACTCACGTGCAGCCAAAAATAAATAAATAAATAAATAAACAAATAAATAAATAATTTTTTTAAAAAAGTTCAAACGGTTTATGCCTACGGTGTGCATAGCTGGAATACATATGCAGTCACCAAATCTTAGAATACCAGCAGTAAAGGGTAGCTGGTAGTGACTGAAACAGGCAGCTTTGAAAGAAATACATAGGAACTGCTATTTTGCACAGTGAGTAGCAATGAAGAAATCCTTTCCCCAGAGGCTGAATCACTGGTTCTCAGTCTTGTTCACTGTGGTATGAAGGTGACACAGAAGACAAATTGGGAGACTCTGGTTGGGGATGGGATGACCAGGAGAAGAGGCAGTGCTGGAATAGGGCTGTCCGTACTCTCCATAGTATCCTGGGGATTCTGGGAATCTGTGACAAATTGCACGGAAAACGTTTATGAAGCAAACTTTCTAAGATTTACATCATGGATGCAGTACCGTTTTTCAACAAAACTGTCCTTCTGGGTCATGATGAAGATTGTACCGGACTGGATAGTCCACTGTGGTATTTTCAGTGTGCTTATGATCACAGACCTCATCCATTCTGCCATACTGTGGAAGCTCAGGAGGCCAGAGGCTAAATGACATCCCACAAAAGATCCTCAAGAATTACCCCAAGAAGGCAACACAGAGGACAGAGTATCCAGAATCTCCTAGGTTTTGCTAGTTCACCAAAGGCTAATTATTTATGTGGTGTTTTCCGATACCCCAAAGATCAACAAATTCTGGGTTAACTAAACATTCTAAATTGGCTCAAGTTTAGTCATTTCACCTGTTCTCAATCTCGCTACATCCCAATCACCTGGTATGCTTTTGAGACAATAGCTAGGTGGGTGGGACCCACCCTAGGTGAACTGAACTTTTTTAAAGTGTCCCCAAGTGATATAACATGTAGCCAAAGTGGAGAACAACTGAGCTTCTCTACATGTTAAAGTTAATTATTTGAGAGGTTCTGGCTGCAGGAAGAGTGCAAAGGGCATTGGCCAACAAGCCAGGGTGGAAGAAAAAAGACACATATCCTATGATATCACTTATAGGTGATACCAAAAATTGATACCAGTGAAGATATTTCCACAGAGAAAGGCAATCACAGATTCATTAAACAAACTTATGTTTCACCAATGGAAAGGTGTAAGGATTGGATACATTAGGTTACTGGGGTTAAAAGAGATATACAAACACAGGTGAAGTATATAATCAGCAAAGACCAACGGAATACCAAGAGAAAACTACTCAACATTCTGTCATAACCTACAGGGGAAAAGGATCCGAAGAAGTATACATATATGTATATGTGTAAAACAACGACATCTTGCAAACTTAGAACTAGCAAAACTAGCTGTGATAAAAAATAAAAATTAAATTAAAAAAAAGAATAAGAAGCAGTGAGACATAAACTTAAGGGGCTCTTCTTGGCACTTTCCATTCTAATTTACAACCTAGAACACGACTTCCATTGAGACACTGTTACCCTATTAACCAGATTTGGTAAAGGAGAACTGCTGCTGCCTTGTGGCCGTTTCACACAACAGCAGCTCTACACCCAGGGCTAATGGTTACTTGATATTCAAAATAATTGCAGGCCTGTAAATGACACGTTCCCTCAAAACATATCCTTGGGTTGTAAATCGAGCAAAAACCTCAAAAGACGTGCATATTTCAAAATGACAATTTCAAGAGGCATATTTTATGCACATTTTGGCTTCGCTTTTTGTTTGTTTCTTTTTTGTTTAAAAAAAGGGCATGGAAAAAGGCTCAACATCAGGAATTAATAAACCATGAAAATCCAGTCTACAAAAAGGTTCACCTCACAGCCGTCAGAATGATCATCACCAAAAAACTGTACAAAGAATAAACGCTGAAGGGGGTTTAGAGAATTGCATAGACACTAGCTTCTGGTGGGATGTAACCTGGTAACAGCCAGTAGTGAGAACAGAATGGAGGTGTGTTTAAAGGTAAAAACTGAGCTACCATGTTATCTGGTAGGCCCTTTCATAAACCTATCACCTGAGTAGACCAGAAGCAAAAAGACACAGGCTGGCAATCCTGCACTGCAACATCATTTAACATAGCCAAGACGTGGAAGAAAGCAAAATGTCCAGCAACAGAAAAATGCACAAAGAAGAAGTGTCCATGTACACAATGCAATATTAGTCATGGAAAACAATGAAACAGTGCCGGTTTCACCACCATATAAGGACCTACAGATAAATCACCCAACTTGAAGTAAGGAAGAAACCGAAAAACAGATAATCTATGGTATCAATTATAGGTGTTACCTAAAAATTGATACCCATGAAATTATTTCCAAGAGGAGGACACACATGGATTAAGAAAACAAAATTATGTTTAACCAAATGGAAAAGTGTCAGGAATGGATGAATTAGGATATGGGGGTTAACAGACATGTACTAACACATATGAAATATACGTCACAAAATAACTATGGAATACCAAGAGAGGTGTACTCAACACTCTCTAATCTACACGGGAAAGGATCCAAAGATCAATAGTTAGATACACAGATATAATAAATCAGACTTTATACACCTAATAGAAACATTTTTATCAAATTTGTTCTGATAATTAATAAAAATTAATTTAAATAACAAACAAGAAGGAGATATAAGCTCTTGGGGGTTTGCCCTGACACATTCCACTCTTACCTTGCAGCCTACTAACAGGATTTCCAGGAAGGCTCTGTTGACCAAAAACCTCGAGTTGGAAATGTAGAAGTGCTGCTGCCTTGAGGCCATTTTCCAGAAGAGCGGCCTTAAACCCACAGCTAAGGGTCACAACATTCACAAGGACATAGGGCTGTAAAGGACACCTGCCCTCAAAAATTGTGCTGAGGTAGGGAATGGACAAAAAAATTCAAAACTGCCAAAATTTTCAAGGAGATAGTATGAAGAGGTAAGTTTTACTCACTCTTTTTCAAAAAAAAGGAAAATGGATAAAAGCTCAACATCAGGAATTATGACACTCATGCAACTCGACCCCACAAAAAGGTTTCAACTCACGCTAGTCAACTACCATCAGCAAAAGGTCTACAAACAATAAATGCTGAAGGGGTTTTAGAGAACTGTGTACCCTCTAGCTGCTGGTGAGATGTAACGTGGTAACAGTCAATAATGAGAACAGATTGGAGCTGCGTTTAAAAGTAAAAATTGAGCCACCATTCCATCCAGCAGGCCCACCGCCGAGCCTCTCCCCTGAGAAGACCAGACTCGAGAATGCACAGGCTGCAACAGCTGAACTGTAGGAATTTTCCCAATAGCCAAGACACGGAAGCAAGCAAAATGTCCATCAACAGATGAATGGATAAAGAAGAAGTGGTCCATGTACACAATGGAACATTAGCCATGGAAAACAATGAAACACTGCTCTTTGAGGCATCATAGATGAGCCTAGAGATAATCACAGAACATGAGGTAAGTCGGAAAGCAAAACACACATACTATGATATCACTTATAGGGGTTATCTAACAACGGACTCAAATGAACATACTTCCACAGAGAAAGACACTCACAGATTTAGACAACATACTATGCTTATCTAAAAGGAAAGGTGGGGGAAATGGGTAAAGTAAGATTAGGGTTGCCATTCGTGTACAAATACCTATTAAATACATATGTCAAAAAGACCGACCATATAGCAAGGGAGGTCTACGGTACACTCTACAGTAATTTACATGGGAAGAGGATCTGTACATTAATATAAATATATATATGTACTTGTACAAACTACTCAGATTGTGTATACCTTGGACAACCAATATTCTAATCATTAGCCCTATTAAAAAACTTAAAACAATGAACAAGAAATACTGTGACACATACTCACGGTGTTTTTTTCCTGGCACATTCCATTCTAATTTACAACCTGGCAACAGGACTTCTAAAGAGGCTCTGCTGCCCTAGTAACCAGATTTGGGAATGGAGAAATGCTGCCGACTTGTGGCCGTTTCCCACAACAGCAGCATTAAATCCAGTGCTAATGATCACTAAATATTCACACCCATTTCAGGCCTGTAAATGATACCTGCACACCAGAAACATCCTGGGGTCGGAAATCGACCAAAACATTCAAAAGAGGGCAACCTTCCTGTAAGACAATTTCAAGAGGTTTATTGTACTCACTGTATTTTTCTGTTTTTTGTTTAAGAGAAATAAAAAAACGTGTGGCGAAATGATGAACATTAGGAATTATTAAAGACGTGCAAATCCAAATTACAAAAAAACTATCACATCACACTAGTCAGAATGGCCATCAGCAAAAATTCTGCAACAATAAATTCAGAAAGGGTTGTGGAGAAATGCATAACCTCGGTTCAAAGTGGGGCATGGTAAGAGCCAGTAATGAAAACACAAATGATATTCCTTGAAAAGGTAAATATTGAGCTACCATTCAATCAAGAATACCCACTGCCGGGCCTATCGCCTGAGAGGATGAGAATCAAAAAGACACAGGCTGGCAATCCTGCACTCCGGCAATATTTACCATAGCCAACACCTGGAAGCAACGAAAATGTCCATCAACGGAGGAATGCACAAAGAAGAAGTGGTCCATGTACACAACAGAATATGACTCCAATAAAAAATATAAATTCAATTTAAAAGCAAACATAAGTAAGGATATATCAGCATTTGGGGTTTCATCCGGGCACATTCCTCTCTAATTTATAACCGAGGCAAACCACTGGCAGGAAGGCCTGTTACCCTAGTTACCAGAGTGGGAAAAGCAGAAATCCTGCCGCCCTCTGCCCGTTACCTGCAACAGCAGCTTTAAAACCTGTGCTAAGGGTCACTTCATATGCACAAGTACTGTTGGGCTGTAAATGAAACCTGCCCTCAAAATGTCTTCAGGGAAGTAATGGCCAAAATATTTCAAAATGTGGCACATACTTCAAGAAAACAATATGAACAGGTAAGCTGTACTCACAGTTTTAAGAAAAAAAAGACATTCCTGAAAGCTCAATTTCAAGGAATTATGAGACGCATGCAAATGCAACCACAAACAGGTACCAGCTCACACCAGTCAGAATAAACTTCAGTAAAAAACTACAAGCAATAAATGCTGAAGGGATTGTGGAGAAGTGCACACCCTCAACTTTAAGTGGGACATGACCTGGTAAGAGCCACTAATGAGAGCAGAATGGAGGTGTCTTTACATGGTAAACATTTTGCTACCATATAATCAAGCCATCCCACTCTTGGGCATATAAACTAAGAAGACATAATTGGAAAGAAACAGTCAGGCAAATCTGCATTGCAGCCGTATTACAATAGCCAAGACATGGAAGCAACCAAAAAGTCCATCAACAGATGAGTGGACAAAGAAGAACTGGTCCATGTACAGATGGAATATTAAACAAGGAAAAAAATGACACAATGCCATTTCGAGCAACGTAGATAAGTCTAGAGGTGATCACGCAACTTGTAATAAGTCAGAAAGCGAAAGACACATATCCTGTGAAATCACTTATAGGTGTTACCTAAAAGTTGATACCAGTGAAGACATTTCCACAGAGAAAGGCAAACACAGATTCATTAAACAAACTTATGTTTCACCAATGGAAAGGTGTAAGGATTGGATACATTAGGTTACTGGGGTTAACAGAAATATACAAACACAGGTGAAGTATATAATCAGCAAAGACCTACAGAATACCAAGAGAAGACTACTCAACATTCTGTCATAACCTACATGGGAAAAGGATCCGAAGAAGAATACATATATGTATATGTGTAAAAGAATGACATCTTGCACACCTAGAACAAGCAAAACATTGTAATCAAACTTGCTGTGATAAAAATAAAAATTAAATTAAAAACACGAATAAGAATTAGTGAGACATAAACTTAAGGGGCTCTTTCCTGGCACAGTGCATTCTAACTTACGACCTAGAACACGACTTCCATTGAGGCTCTGTTACCCTAGTAACCAGATTTGGTAAAGGAGAACTGCTCCCGCCTTGTGGCCATTTCACACCACAGCAGCTCTAAACCCAGGGCTAATGGTTACTTGATATTCAAAATAATTGCAGGCCTGTAAATGACACGTGCCCTCAAAACAAACCTTAGGCTTGTAAATCGAGTAAAAAACTCAAAGGACGTGCATATTTCAAAATGACAATTTCAAGAGGCATATTTTATGCACATTTTGGCTTCTCTTACTTTTCGTTTGTTTCTTCTTTGTTGTTAAAAAAAAGGTCATGGAAAAAGGCTCAACATCAGGAATTAATAAACCATGAAAATCCCATCTACAAAACGGTTCACCTCACAGCCGTCAGAATGATCATCACCAAAAAACTGTACAAAGAATAAATCCTGAAGTGGTTTTAGAGAACTGCATACCCGCTAGCTGCTGCTGGGATGTAACCTTGTAACAGCCAGTAGTGAGAACAGAATGGAGGTACATTTACAGGTCAAAATTGAGCTACCATATTATCTGGTAGGAGCTTTCGTACACCTATCACCTGAGTAGACCAGAAGCAAAAAGACACAGGCTGGCAATCCTGCGCTGCAGCATCATTTATCATAGCCAAGACGTGGAAGAAACCAAAATGTCCAGCAACAGAAAAATGCACAAAGAAGAAGTGTCCATGTACACAATGCAATATTAGGCTTGGAAAACAATGAAACAGTACCGTTTGCACCACCATAGAAGGACTTACAGATAAACACCCAGTTTGAAGTAAGGAAGAAACCGAAAAACAGATAGTCTATGGTATCAATTATAGGTGTTACCTATAAAATTGATACCCATGTAATTATTTCCAAGAGGAGGACACACATGGATTAAGAAAACAAAATTATGTTTAACCAAATGCAAAAGTGTCAGGAATGGATGAATTAGGATATGGTGCTAACAGACAGGTACTAACACATATGAAACATATGTCACAAAATAACTATGGAATACCAAGAGAGGTGTACTCAACACTCTCTAATAACCTACACGGGAAAGGATCCAAAGATGAATAATTAGATACATAGATATAATGAATCAGATTTTGTACACCTAAAACAAACAACATTTTTAACAAATTTGCTCTGATAATTAATAAAAATTAAATTTAAATAACAAACAAGAAGTAAGGAGATATAAGCTCTCGGGGGTTTGCCCTGGCACATTCCACTCTAACTTGCAGCCTACTAACAGGATTTCCAGGAAGGCTCTGCTGCCCAAAATCCTCGAGTTGGAAATGTAGGAATGCTGCCGCCTTGTGGCCGTTTCACGCAAGACCGGCTTTAAACCCACAGCTAACGGTCACTTAACATTGACAAGGACACAGGGCTGTAAAGGACACCTGCCCTCAAAGATTGTGCTGAGGTAGGGAATGGACAAAAACATTCAAAACTGTCAAAATTTTCAAGGAGATAGTATGAAGAGGTAAGTTTTACTCACTGTTTTTCAAAAAAAAGGAAAATGGATAAAAGCTCAACATCAGGAATTATGAGACTCATGCAAATTGAACCTACAAAAAGGTTTCAAATAATAACGTTTCAAAAAAAAACGAACCTACAAATAATAAATGCTGAAGGGGTTTTAGAGAACTGTGTACCCTCTAGCTGCTGGTAAGATGTAAAGTGGTAACAGCCCATAATGAGAACAGAAAGGAGCTGTGTTTAAAAGTAAAATTTGAGATGCCATTCCATCCACCAGGCCCACCACTAGGCCTATCACCTAAGAGCTGAATCGAGAAGACAGAGGCTGACAAAGCTGTACTGAAGCAATATTCAAATTAGCCAAGACATGGAAGCAGCGAAAATGTCAATCAACAGATGAATGGACAAAGAACAAATGGTACATGTACCTAATGGAAGATTAGCTTTTGAAAAAAATTTAAAATGCCATTTTCATGACTACAGGTGACTCTAGAAATAATCATATTACGTTAAGTCCAAAGTGTATGATATATATCCTATGATATAAGTTATAGATGTTATCTTAAGATTCCTTCCAATGAACGTATTTCCAAAGGAAAAGACACTTAGAGACGTATAAAGCAAACTAACGGTTAACCAAAATGAAAGGGGGGAGGATGGATAAATTAGGATTATGGTGTTAACATACATACACTAATGTATGTTATATGTATATAAACTTATAATATATAAATTATAAAATCACTAATACATATAAATTATATAATCACCAAACACCTACCAAATACCAAGGAAGGTCTACTCAACACTATAATAACGTACATGGTAACAGGATCCAAAGATGAACAGATATATGTATGAAAAACTGCTCAGAATCGGTACATCCAGAGAATCACAACACGCTAATAAAATTTACTCGGACAGGGGCTTCCCTGGTGGTGCAGTGGTTGAGAATCTGCCTGTCAATGCAGGGGACACTGGTCCGAGCCCTGGTCTGGGAGGTTCCCACATGCCGCGGAGCAACTAGGCCCGTGAGCCACAACTACTGAGCCTGCGTGTCTGGAGCCTGTGCTCCGCAAAAAGAGAGGCTGCGATAGTGAGAGGCCCCCGCTTGCCACAACTAGAGAAAGCCCTTGCACAGAAACGAAGACCCCACAGCCAAAAATAAATAAATTAATATTAAAGGCAAAGAAGAAAGGGGAAATTGTAGATAGAGTAAGGATCTAGTTTTTAAAAAAATTTACTCCAATAAAAAACATAAATTTAAAAAACAAACATAAGTAGGAGACATAAGCTTTTCGGAGTTTGTCCTGGAACATTCCACTACAATTTGCAACCTAGGAACACAACTTCCAGGAAGGCTTTCCTGCCCTTGTAACCAAAGCTAGGAATGTAGAAATCTGCCGCCTTGTGGCCAATTCCCACAACAACAGCTTTAATCCCAGTGCTCTTGGTCACTTAATATTGACAAGGACTGCAGGGCTTTAAATGACACCTGCCTTCAAAAAATATCCTGCGGTCAGGAATGGACATTAATATGCAAAACAGTAGAAAATCTGGAGAAGACAATTTCAAGAGGTAAATTTCCTCACAGTGCTTTTTTAAAGGACATGAAAACATGTTCAACATCAAGAATTATTAGGGACATGCAAATTTAAACTATGAAAAGGTATTACCTCACAATAGTCCGAATGGCCATCAGAGAAAAGTGTCTGCAAACAATACATGCTGAATGGGTTTCCGAGAATGGATACACTCCTATGCTGTTGCTGGGATGTAAACTGGTAACAGCCACTAATCAGAACAGAATGAAGGTGCCTTTAAAAGGTAACAATTGGGCTACTATGTGATCCTGCCAAACCACTAATGGGCCTGTAACCCGAGAACACCAGAATTCAGAAAGACACAGGTACCCAAAAGTGCTCTTCAGCGATACTTAAAATAGCCAGACACAGATGCAAGCAAAATGTCCAAGAACAGATGAATGGACAAAGAAGTGGTACATGTACACAATCAAATATTAGCCATGGAAAAGATGAAACAATGCCTTTGGCAGCACCACTGATGAACCTAGGGGTAATCATACTACGTAAAGTAAGTCACAAAAAGACAAATATCCAATGATATCATTTACTAGTGTTATCTAAAAATTGATATCCATGAACATATGTCCACTGAGAAAGACCCATACAGACTTTGAAAAAGGTGAAAGGAATTGAAAAATTAGGATGTTGGGGTTAACATGCATTTAATAATTCATATAAAATATATAATCAAGAAGGACCTACTGGATGCCAAGGGAGGTCTACTCAACTCTCTCTAATGACCAACTTGGGAAAGAATCTAAACCTGATTAGATATATGTATATATGTATATGTATGAATGAACCAGATTCTGTACACCTAGAACAAACACAACATTGTAATCAAATTTACTCTGATAAGAAATAAAAATTAAATTAAACAAGAAGTAATGTGACACAAGATTTTGGGTATTTGTCCTGGCACTTTACACTCCAATTTATAACCTAGGAAGAGGAATTCCACTAAGACTCTGTTTTCCCTAGCAATCAAGTTGAGTATGAATAAATTCCGCTGCCTTGTTGCCCTTTCCTGCAACTTCAACTTTAAAAACAATGCTTATGGGTACTTAATATTCACAAGGACAGTTGGGCTGTAAATGACACCCACAATCAGGAAATGTCGAGGGATAGGTAAGCAAAATAAATTCCAAAGGAACAGACCTCAAGATCCTATTTCAATAGGTAAATTTTACACTGTTTAAAAGAAAAGCACTTGAAAAGATGCTCTAATTCCTGTATTATTAGCATCATGGAAATCAAAACTACAATGAGGGATCACTTCACATGAGTAAGAATAGCCATCATCGAAAAGTCTACAAACAATAAATGCTTGAGAGGTTGTAGAAAAAAGGGAACCCTCCTATGCTGCTGTTGGGATCTAACATGGTAACAGCCACTATAAATAACAGTATGGAGGTGCCTTTACAAGGTAAAATTAGAGGTACCATATGATCCAGCAGTCCCACTCCCAGGCGTATAACAGGAGAAAACCAGAATTGGAAAATACACATGCAATCATATGTGTACTGCAGCACAATTTACAATGTCTAAGACATGGAAGCAACCAAAATATCCATCAGCAGATGGATGGATAAAGAAGTGGTACATGTTCACAGTGAAATATTACTCAGAAATGAAAAAGAATGAAGAAATGCCATTTGCAGCATCATGCATAGAATTAGAGATAATCATACTAAGTGAAGTAAGTCAGAAAGAGAAAGTCAAATATCAGATGATACTACTTATAGCTGAAATTTTAAAATTGATACCAATGAACTAATTTACAAGAGAGAAACAGGGACTTTCCAGGTGGTCCAATGGTTAAGAATCCGAGCTTCCACTTCAGAGGGCATGGGTTCGATCCCTGGTGTTGGGAGAACTAATATCATGCATGCCTCGCAGTACAGCCAAACAAATAAAATAAAAGAGAGAAACAGACTCACAGACTTAGAAAACAAACTTATGGTTACCCAATGAGAAAGGTGGGCGGAAGGAATAAATCAGGAGGCTGGGAAAAATATTTACACACTAATACATATAAAATAGATTATCAACAAGGACCTACTGTATAACAAAGGGAAGTCTACTCAACACTCTCTAATAACCTATGTGGGAAAATAATCTGAAGATGAACAGACATATGAATATACATAACTGAACAAGATTCTGTACATCTACCACAAACAAAATATTTTAAATCAACTTTATTCCAATAGAAAAGAAAAATTAAATTAAAACAAAAACAAGAAGTAACAAAACAGAAGATTTGGGGTGTTTGTTCTGCCACAGCCCACACTAATTTACAATCCAGGAGCCCGTCTTCCACAGTGGGTCTGGTTACCCAAGTAACCAGAGAGGGGCATGAAGGAATTCCTACCACCTGTGCCCATTTCCACAACAGCAACTTTAAAACATGTGCTTATGGGCACTTCATAGTCACAAGGACTGCCAGGGGGTAAATGACACCTGCGCTTAACAAATGTCCTGTGGTAGTTATCGAACAAAAATTCAAAATAGTCAGACTTTAAAAAGCCTACATCAACTGTAATTTTTTTTCACAGTGTTTAAAAAAACACATGCAAAGATGCTCAAAATCTCGAATTACTAGACACATGAAAGTCAAAACTACAACAAGGTATCACCTCGCACAGTCAGAATGGCCATCATCAAAAAGTTTACAAACCATAAATGCTGGAGAGGACATGGAGAAAAGGGAACCCTCCTATGCTGTTGGTGACATGTAAGCTGGTAACAGCCACTATAAAGCAGACTATGGAGACACCTTTAAAATGTAAAAATAGAGCTACCATATCATCCAGCAGTCCTACTTCTGGGCCTACATCTGCAGAAAGCCAGAATTCAAAAAGACAAATGCACCCAAACCCAAACATGCACTGCAGCACTATTTACAATAGCCAAGACATGGATGCAACCAAAATGTCCATCAACAGATGAATGGATAATGAAGAAGTGGTACATGTACACAATCAAATATTACTGAGAAATGAAAAAGGATGATCATCTCTAGGTCCACTTCTGTTGCTGCAAATGGCATTATTTCATTCTAAGGGAAGTAATTCAGATAGAAAAAGACAAATATATGATAACACTTATAGTGGCGTCTAAAAAATGATAGAAATGAACAAATTTATAAAACAGAAACAAACCAACAGACTTCAGATATCCTTCAGTGAGAAAAATTTTTAAATCTGTTACCAATCATTAAATGTCAACCTGAAAAATGTAAGCAATAAATAACATTGTAAAGGTATTAATTCTCCCCAAATTAACCTATACCAGGCATTAGCAAACTAAACCTGGAGATCACATCCAGCCTATCACCTTCTTTTGTAAATTAAATTTAATGAATGACCCAAAAGAAAACCCATAATGAGACATCAGGTCACACCTCTCAACGTGGCTATTATTTCAAAGTCTACAAATATGAAATGTTGTTCATGACATGGAGAAGGGAATTCTAGTACACTGTTGGTGGGATTGTAAATTGGTACACCCACTATGAAAAGAATATGGAGGTCCTGAGAAAAGCTACAAGTAGAACTATCATATTAGCCAAAAATTCCACTGCTTGGTATATGTCCAAAGAAAATGAAGAGACCAATTTGACAAGATGCATGCATCCCAGCGTTCATAGCAGCCTTATTTACAATTGCCAACATATGGAAGCAAACTAAATGTCCATCAACAGATAAGTGGATAAAGAAGATGTGGTATGTATACACAATAGACTATTACTCAGCCATTAAAAAGGATCAAATTCTGCCATTTGCAACAATGTGGATAGGCCTAGAATATTTATACCTACTTAAATAAGTTAGAGAAAGACAAATACTCTCTGTTCTCACTTCTCTGTAGAATCTAAAAAGGCAAGAAAGGAATGTATATAACAAAACAGAAATAGACTCACAGAGAACAAATTAGTGGTTACTGGTGGGGTGAGTGAAGCGGGGAGGGAAAGACAGTAGTTTGTTTCTCTAAATCCAATACCCCTATGTATGAAGTAAACAAACAAGGATATATAGTACAACACAGGGAAATACAGCCATTATTTTGTAATCACTTTAGTGGAGCATGATGTATAAAAATATCAATCCATATGTTGTTCCCCTGAGACTACTGTAATATTGTAAATCAACTATACTTCAATTTAAATAATCCATAGGGTGGCTGAACGGATTAAAGAAAGTTCAATTATACTGTGTACAAGAGATTCATGTTAACTTCTAATCCATATATAGCATAAAATTGAATGATTGGAAAAAAAAAATACTCCATGAAAATGATACTTGCCTAACTGGTCTATTATGAGGTAAAAAAGACTTGAAGTCAAACCTCTCAAACGAAAGTAGGTTATCATATAATGATAAATGTATTAATTCATCAAGAAATCATGACAATTATAAATATGTATGTATCCAGCTTTGGAGCCTCACAACATATAAAGAATATATTAACCCACGTGAAGGGGAATATGTGCAGAAATAAAGTAATGGTAAAAAACATCAATATCCAACTTTCAACACAGTATAGATATTCCGGACAAAATATCAATCAGGAAACACTGAACTTGAACACACACTTGATAGCAAATGAACCTAACATACATCTACAGTATATTCCACTCAACAGCAGCAAACTTTCCATTGTTCTTAAGTACACATAGAACACTGCCTAGGGTAGATCCTATGTTAAGCCACAAAACAAGTCTTCAAAAATCCAAGAATACTGAAATCATATCAAGGATCATTTGCAAACACAATGGTATGAAACTGAAATTCAATATTAAAAAGAATAATTGAAAATTCAAGAACACTTAGAAATTGAATTAGCTCCTGAATAGCCAGTGCAGACAGGAATAAATCAAAAGGGAAATTTAAAGGAAATCTTAAAGCAAACAAAATTGGAAACACAAAGTACCTAAATTTATGGAATACAGGAACAAGACTGCAATTCAAACTAACAATAGAAGTACCATACCACCCAGCAATCCAACTACTGGGCATTTACCCTGAGAAAACCATAATTCAAAAACAGTTATGTACAGCAATGTTCATTGCAGCTCTATTTACAATGGCCAGGACATGGAAGCAACATAAGTGTCCATCAACAGATGAATGGATAAAGAAGATCTGGCACATATACACAATGGAATATTACTCAGCCATAAAAAGAAACAAAACTGAGCTATTTGTAGTGAGGTGGATGGACTTAGAGCCTTTCCTACACAGAAAGTGTAGAAAGAGAAAAAAAGAGAAAATTCGAACACTCCCTAACACCATACACAAAAATAAAATCAAAATCGATTAGAGACCTTAATGTAAGACCGGACAGCATAAAACTTAGAGGAAAACATAGGAAGAATTCTCGGACATAAACCACAACAAGATCTTTTTTGATGCACCTCCTAGAGTAATGGAATAAAAAACAAAAGAAACAAAAGGGTCCTAATGAAACGTAAAAGCTTTTGCAAAACAAAGGAAACTACACACAAGACGAAAAGACAACCCTCAGAATAGGAGAAAATATTTGCAAACGAATCAACAGACAAAGGATTAATCTCCAATATAAGTAAACATCTCATGCAGCTCAATATTAAAAAAACAAACAACTCAATACAAAAATGGGCAGAAGATCTAAATAGACATTTCTTCCAAGAAGACATAGAGATGGCCAAGAAGCACATGAAAAGGTGCTCAACATCACTAATTAGAGAAATGCAAATCAAAACTACGAGGTATCATCCCACACCTGTTAGAATGGGCATCACCAGAAAATCTACAAACAACAAATGCTGGAGAGGGCTGGAGAAAAGGAACCCTCTTCCCCTATTGGTGGGAATGTAAATTGATGCAGTCACTATGGAGAATAGTATGGAGGTTCCTTAAAAATCTAAGAATAGAATTACCATATGATCTAGCAATGCCACTACTGGGTATATACCCAGAGAAAACCATAAATCAAACAGAAACATTCACCACAATGTTCATTGCAGCACTATTTACAATAGCCAGGTAATGGAAGCAACCTAAATGACCACAGACAGGCGAATGGATAAAGATGTGGTACATATATAAAATGGAATATTTCTCAGCCATAAAAAGGAAGGAAATTGGGTCATTTGTAGAAACGTTGATGGATCTAGAGACTGTCATACAGAGTGAAGTAAGTCAGAAAGAGAGAAACAAATATTGTATATTACTGCATATATGTGGAACCTAGAAAAATGGTACAGATGAACCAGTTTGCAGGGCAGAAATAGAGACACAGAGGTAGAGAACAAACGTATGGACAACAAGGGGGTAAAGCCGTGGAGGGGTGGTGGTGGGATGAACTGGGAGATTGGGATTGACACGTATACATTTATATGTATAAAACAGATAACCAATAAGAACCTGCTGTATAAAAAAATAAATAAAATAAAATTCAAAAATTAAAAAAAATAAATACAATTTAAAAAATAAAACAGAAAAAGAAGTTCCTCCCTTCCCAAAGGTGTATTTATATGAATGAATCATTTCCATGCTTATATCTATAAATACAAAAAATAGGAACAAAACCTACCTTGAACCAAAAAAGGAAAAAGGAAAAAAAATCAAAACCCACCAGTTCTACAGAGGAAAACCCTACCAGGGCACTTGCTCCAGTGGTAAACAATTCTGAAGTTGGCCACAGGTGGGGAATCGTCTCCCATGCAGCCAGCAGCCCCCCTGCAAGGAGCGTCCTCATTGTAAAGCTGGGGGACCGTGCCGAGGCGTCTGTGAGTAAACGTGAACTGAGCCCCAGGCCAGCTGCTGCTGAACTGTTCCCACCCTTCCCAGGTAAAACACCTGAATGTGTGCAAGGACTTGAAAGCCTAGAGGAAGGGCCGTGGAGCCACACCAGCGACAGCACGCAGGCCGACTTGGTGCCGGCAGGCCAGCCAGGATGGTCCTGGCCCCAGACGCCCTTCTGGAAGCTTTCCACTTCCCTGCCTGAGATACCCCTCCTGGCCCGGTCCCCACTGCTTTTTTCCTTCCTCACCTCTGCCCGGCGAGCAATTCCAGCAGCAGGTATGGGTGACACATCCTCTTCTTTAGCAGGTGGCAGCCTGGCAACTCCTGCAGAAAGTCCAGCAGAGCCCCACTCACACCGGGCCACCCAAAAAGCCACGGCCCCTCACTCCCTCCCACCAGCCCAGCCCCGACACTGCTGATGGGGCAGAGGATATGGCGTCAGGCACAGCTGCAGGGGCTCTTGCTGCCTGGAACGGTGTTTATATGGACCTCAACCCAGGTACACCTGGGGAGGGCTGGCCCGCCGGGTCAGCCAATCCTCACCCCTCAGCAGCTCACATTTGCAGAAAATAGACCTTGCTGCACCGGCCACGTACAAGGAACAGGTGTGGGCTCCTGAGAGTCAGGAGAGACAAGGGGCTGCAGCCCTGGCTTGTTTTCTAATCATTTTATCTGGCGCATGAGTGGGAGACAACTTCAAGAAGACCCTCTATTAATGGGAGGAACCCAGGAGTCAGGGAGAGGAGGGGTGGCGGGTGGAGACAGAGGCCTGGTGCCCCGGCTGCAGTGGAAGCCTCTGGAAGACCAGGCGGAGGGAGGCTGCACAGAGTGATGCCCAGGGTCAGAGACCTGTTGGAGCTGCTGTTTGTTAGTTCAAGTCCTGCTCTGAGGTGCTCTGTGTCAGCTCAACCGACAGGTGGGCTGGGGGTGCTCTGCAATGAGGGCTATGTGCACGGTTCCTGTGTGCCCAGACTTGCTGGGTGCCTCCCCAGGTGAGCTCCATACCCATGTAGGGGCCTGACCACAAGAGCCCCGTGGGCTGCTGGGTACCTGTCCAGATGAGCTCCATATCCTGGGAGGGGCCTGACCACGAGAGCCCCGTGAGCTGCTGGGTAACTGCCCAGGTGAACTCCATATCCTGGAAGGGGCCTGACCACGAGAGCCCCGAGGGCTGCTGGGTACCTGGTAAAGAACGTCAGGACAGTCAGTGAAGCCACCAAGAATATACATCCAGTAGTTCCTAATTCCTACACCCTGCTGGTCATTCTACCATCCACCAGGACATGGTATTCTGTATTAGACTTAGATGATGCCTTCTTCTGTACTCCATTAGTCCCAAAGTCACAAGAAATTTTGGCTTGTGACTGGCAGGACTCAACATACAACGAAGACAATACTGCTGGGGCCGTCCTGCCCCAAGGGTTCAAAAATTCCCACACCGTCTTTGGGGAAACTTAACTAAAACCTAAAAGATCTACCTCTGGAGAAGGGAACCTTCCTTCAATATGCAAACCACATTCTGCTCGCCAGCCCTACTAAGGAGGCCTCTGAACTACCTAGCCAAGAAAGGATAGAAGGTGTCCAAGAAAAAGGCTCAAATATCACAGACTAAGGTAACCTGCCTGGGCTTCATTCTCACAGAAGGTCGGCAAAGCCCATCCCAGGAAAGGGAAGAAGCCATTTGCAGCCTTACCCCTTCTAAAACTAGAAGACAGCTTAGGGGTTCCTGGGGAGGCTGCGGTTTGCTGCATCTGGATCCCTAACTACAGTCTAATAGCTGGGCCTCTATAAGAAACACTGACACGAAAAGATGATGATCCTTTTGAATAGAATCCAGAAGCAGCCTTTCAAGAATGGAAAGAGCAGTCACTTCAGACCCTTGCCCTGGAACTCTCTAATTTAGCTAAACCCTTTCACTTTTACATTCTCGGTCGAAGGTGAATCGCCCTTGGAGCCTTAGTGCAAACACTGGGACCACTTGAACTGTAACAACTCAAGTATGCCATCCAGGTAGGAGAAGCTACGGTCACCAAGGGCTTGGCCCACCGCCCCATCCGGCCAGGATACTGGGGATATCTAAAAACCTGGAAATCAGCAGCCTGCAAGGCCAGCTCCCTCCTAAGGGAAAAGGACCCCACGTGGTCATCCTAACCACCCACCATGCCCTGAAGCTGCAGGGATCCATCCGTGGACACACTGACCTCGAGTGAGGAGGCCCTCCAATCCCAACCTCCAGAGAGACAACCAGGGTCAACGGGCCCCCAGGACAACTCGTGTGACCATCACTTGACCTGGAGTTTCTCTCAGAAAACAACAACAGTGTGATATTTGTATATGTATAGCTGATTCACTTTGTTATACAGCAGAAACTAACACACCATTGTAAAGCAATTATACACCAATAAAGGTGTAAAAGAAGAAAAAAAAAAAAGAAAGCCCAGAGATAAACCTATACACCTATGGTCAACTAATCTATGACAAAGGAGGCAAGACTATACAATGGATAAAAGACAGTCTCTTCAATCAGTGGTGCTGGGAAAACTAGACAGCTACATGTAAAAGAATGAAATTTGAACACTCCCTAACACCATACACAAAAATAAATTCAAAATGGATTACAGACCTTAATGTAAGACCGGACAGTATAAAACTTAGAGGAAAACACAGGAAGAATTCTCGGACATAAAGCACAACAAGATCTTTTTTGATGCACCTCCTAGAGCAATGGAATAAAAAACAAAATAAACAAATGGGTCCTAATGAAACGTAAAAGCTTTTGCAAAGCAAAGGAAACTACACACAAGATGAAGACAACTCTCAGAATAGGAGAAATATTTGCAAATGAATCAACAGACAAAGGATTAATCTCCCATATATATAAACAGCTCATGCAGCTCAATATTAAAAAAACAAACGACCCAATACAAAAATGGGCAGAAGATCTAAATAGACATTTCCTCCAAGAAGACATAGAGATGGCCAAGAAGCACATGAAAAGGTGCTCAACGTCACTAATTAGAGAAATGCAAATCAAAACTACGAGGTATCACCCCACACCTCTTAGAATGAGCCTCATCAGAAAAGATACAAACAACAAATGCTGGAGAGGGCTGGAGAAAAGGAACCCTCTTCCCCTATTGGTGGGAATGTAAATTGATGCAGTCACTATGGAGAATAGTATGGAGGTTCCTTAAAAATCTAAGAATAGAATTACCATATGATCTAGCAATGCCACTACTGGGTATATACCCAGAGAAAACCATAAATCAAACAGAAACATTCACCACAATGTTCATTGCAGCACTATTTACAATAGCCAGGTAATGGAAGCAACTTAAATGCCCACAGACAGACGAACAGATAAAGATGTGGTACATATATAAAATGGAATGTTTCTCAGCCATAAAAAGGAAGGAAATTGGGTCATTTGTAGAGACATCGATGGATCCAGAGAGTGTCATACAGAGTGAAGTAAGTCAGAAAGAGAGAAACAAATATTGTATATTACTGCATATATGTGGAACCTAGAAAAATGGTACAGATGAACCGGTTTGCAGGGCAGAAATAGAGACACAGAGGTAGAGAACAAACGTATGGACACCAAGGGGGGAAAGCCGTGGAGGGGTGGTGGTGGGATGAATTGGGAGATTGGGATTGACACGTATACATTTATATGTATAAAATAGATAACCAATAAGAACCTGCTGTATAAAAAAATAAATAAAATTAAAAAAATAAAACAGAAAAAGAAGTTCCTCCCTTCCCAAAGGTGTATTTATATGAATCAATTATTTCCATGCTTATATCTATAAATACAAAAAACAGGAATAAAACCTACCTTGAACCAAAAAAGAAAAAAGGGAAAAAAAAATCAGAACCCACCAGTTCTGCAGAGGAAATCCCTACCAGGGCACTTGCTCCAGTGGTAAACAATTCTGAAGTTGGCCACAGGTGGGGAATCGTCTCCCATGCAGCCAGCAGGCCACCACCACCCCCACACCGCAAGGAACGTCCTCATTGCAAAGCTGGGGGACCGTGCCGAGGCGTCTGTGAGTAAACGTGAACTGAGCCCCAGGCCAGCTGCTGCTGAACTGTTCCCACCCTTCCCAGGTAAAACACCTGAATGTGTGCAAGGACTTGAAAGCCTAGAGGAAGGGCCGTGGAGCCACACCAGCGACAGCACGCAGGCCGACTTGGTGCCGGCAGGCCAGCCAGGATGGTCCTGGCCCCAGACGCTCTTCTGGAAGCTTTCCACTTCCCTGCCTGAGATACCCCTCCTGGCCCGGTCCCCACTGCTTTTTTCCTTCCTCACCTCTGCCCGGCGAGCAATTCCAGCAGCAGGTATGGGTGACACATCCTCTTCTTTAGCAGGTGGCAGCCTGGCAACTCCTGCAGAAAGTCCAGCAGAGCCCCACTCACACCGGGCCACCCAAAAAGCCACGGCCCCTCACTCCCTCCCACCAGCCCAGCCCCGACACTGCTGACGGGGCAGAGGATATGGCGTCAGGCACAGCTGCAGGGGCTCTTGCTGCCTGGAACGGTGTTTATATGGACCTCAACCCAGGCACACCTGGGGAGGGCTGGCCCGCCGGGTCAGCCAATCCTCACCCCTCAGCAGCTCACATTTGCAGAAAATAGACCTTGCTGCACCGGCCACGTACAAGGAACAGGTGTGGGCTCCTGAGAGTCAGGAGAGACAAGGGGCTGCAGCCCTGGCTTGTTTTCTAATCATTTTATCTGGCGCATGAGTGGGAGACAACTTCAAGAAGACCCTCTATTAATGAGAGGAACCCAGGAGTCAGGGAGAGGAGGGGTGGTGGGTGGAGACAGATGCCTGTGCCCCGGCTGCAGTGGAAGCCTCTGGAAGACCAGGCGGAGGGAGGCCACACAGAGAGATGCCAGGGTCACAGACCTGTCGGAGCTGCTGTTTGTTAGTTCAAGTCCTGCTCTGAGGTGCTCTGTGTCAGCTCAACCGACAGGTGGGCTGGGGGTGCTCTGCAATGAGGGCTATGTGCACGGTTCCTGTGTGCCCAGACTTGCTGGGTGCCTCCCCAGGTGAGCTCCATACCCGTGTAGGGGCCTGACCACGAGAGCCCCGTGGGCTGCTGGGTACCTGTCCAGATGAGCTCCATATCCTGGGAGGGGCCTGACCACGAGAGCCCCGTGAGCTGCTGGGTAATTATCTGCTCAGGTGAACTCCATATCCTGGAAGGGGCCTGACCACGAGAGCCCCGAGGGCTGCTGGGTACCTGGTAAAGAACGTCAGGACAGTCAGTGAAGCTACCAAGAATATACATCCAGTAGTTCCTAATTCCTACACCCTGCTGGTCATTTTACCATCCACTAGGAAATGGTATTCTGTATTAGACTTAGATGATGCCTTCTTCTGTACTCCATTAGTCCCAAAGTCACAAGAAATTTTGGCTTGTGACTGGCAGGACTCAACATACAACGAAGACAATACTGCTGGGGCCGTCCTGCCCCAAGGGTTCAAAAATTCCCACACCGTCTTTGGGGAAACTTAACTAAAACCTAAAAGATCTACCTCTGGAGAAGGGAACCTTCCTTCAATATGCAGACAACATTTCTCCTCGCCAACCCTACTAAGGAGGCCTCTGAACTACCTAGCCAAGAAAGGATAGAAGGTGTCCAAGAAAAAGGCTCAAATATCACAGACTAAGCTAACCTGCCTGGACTGCATTCTCACAGAAAGTTGGAAAAGCCCATCCCAGAAAAGGGAAAAAGCCATTTGCAGCCTTACCCCTTCTAAAACTAAAAGACAGCTTAGGGGTTCCTGGGGAGGCTGCGGTTTGCTGCATCTGGATCCCTAACTACAGTCTAATAGCTGGGCCTGTATATGAAACACTGACACGAAAAGATGATGATCCTTTTGAATAGAATCCAGAAGCAGCCTTCCAAGAATGGAAAGAACAGTCAATTCAGGAACTCCCCTAATTTAGCTAAACCCTTTGACCTTTACATTCCCGGTCAAAGGTGAATCGCCTTTGTAGCCTTAGTGCAAACAGTGGGACCACTTGAACTGTAACAACTCAAGTATGCCATCCAGGTAGGAGAAGCTACGGTCACCAAGGGCTTGGCCCGCCGCCCCATCCGGCCAGGATACTGCGGGTATCTAAAAACCTGGAAATCAGCAGCCCGCAAGGCCAGCTCCCTCCTAAGGGAAAAGGACCCCACGTGGTCATCCTAACCACCCACCATGCCCTGAAGTTGCAGGGATCGATCCGTGGACACACTGACTTCGAGTGAGGAGGCCCTCCAACTTCAACCTCAAGAGAGACAACCGGGGGCAACGGGCCCCCATGACGACTCATGTGACTATCACTTGACCTGGACTTTCTCTCAGAAAACAACAAAAGTGTGCCCCGAAAGAGCAGACTACTGCTTGCAGGACTTACTGCACCCAGAGGGGAGCTAATAAGCTTGTCGCAGAAACTGGAGATAATGCTGTCACCATAGAAAAGCCTACAGACACCGCGGTGATGGTGGCCAAAAAGACTGGCTGGACTCCTGGCTACTTCAAAAGGCCATTGACTCAGTGGCCGTCATGGTCTTGGATCAGCACCGGCCTTGGACTGTCTGGGAGTTGAGCAGGAAGGGCTCTGATACCTGGTGCTGTTTGTATGTTAATTCAGTGACCTAATTGAAGAAAGCACAGACTACTGGTCAGAGCATCTAGGCTGGCAGAAACCGTCAGCCTGAGGTGGCCGAACAACTGTGGGGCGGGGTAAAACCGGCCCCCCCAGCGTCTCTGCGCATCTCTTTCCTGGACCCTTAGAGGTCATTAGAATCTATAACCCTTCCAATGCTGGTGCTCAGGCGGACGAGCAGTGAGGCAGGAGGCCTGGGGACAATCAACCTCACAGGAGGCTGCTAGGGAGTTCTGCCCCTCCCCCCCCAGGTATGAGGACTGCCAACTCAGCATGAAGCACTTACAGAAGAGGGGTCTGCACCCTCAGCACCCCAAGAATGAGGAACGGGACAAAAGGCAGAGGAGGGGTTTGTCACCGGCAAAGCCCATTAAAAATTCCTGGGAGATAAAAATGGAATCTGGGCAATAAAATAAAGTCTAACCCTTTTTTCCTTTGTGCTTTGTCTAATTTCACTTGCTCCTGGGTTTCCACATGCACAGGTCCCACACCTGGCACTTCAGACTCGATTTCCTAGTGCAGAATGGCTGGGCCGACACCTCAGCTCGCGGGGCCCCTGCAGACTCCGCGACATAGAGCCTGAGCTCCAGTCAACCAGGCCCTCGATAACTCCGTCCCCTCCCTCCTGCTGACGCGGACGCTGCCGGGATCCCTACCCAGCAGCCCAGCCCACAACCCGCGGGGGGGTGCACGCTCTCACCTCTCCATTCTCTGATCAAAATATAAAGTGTTCCTTTGCTTCTGAACCAAACTCAGTCTCGTTCTTTTGGCTCCAATGACACTGGGCAGGGGGACACTTGTTGGGACCCACTCTGGAGGATCAGTAACAGAAATTGAGAACATTGTAACTTCAGTGAACAGATGTGTGAGCCAAACTGTAATTAACATAGAGCAGTGTATAAGGCTCCGGTAAAATAAGATGTTTCTAAGACTTCCATTTGATATTTCCATCACTTTATTATAAGCAAGTTCAGTAGAGGGGTTTGTCTTATTTGTCAGGTCAATATTAGAGAAATGACGTGATTTCTTTCCAAGGATGTACATCTAATAATCTTGGCTGAAGCTTCAATCTTGTTTTGAATGCTTTTCCACTGAAAATGAGACCTCTCTTTCAGCTCCCCCATTTCCGAGAAGTAAAAAACCTTATACCATATTATTACCAAACGGGAAATGCGGGAGGTGGGATAAATAAACAGTTTGGGATTAACACATACACACTGCTATGTATAAAACAGATCATCAACAAGGAACTTCTGTATAACACAGGGAACAACATTCAATATTTTGTAATAACCTATAAGGGGAAATAATCTGAATAAGAATACATATCTATATCTACATCATGTATCAACGACAGATAAAATGTAACCTAAGGGAGGCCAATGGTGAGCGCTTCTGACCCTGAAGATTTCAATCAAGTAAAGCTCGGACTCTGACTACTGCCTAAGGCCCTTAATGAACATATGTGTACCGTAGCTTAAAAATTTCCCAGTTTGGGGTTCGGGGAGGCACTGATTTGGAAAAATCCCTGGTGTTCTCCTTACATGCACGGGACCCTTCCTACTGCTAAAACATGCCTGTCACACCCAGAGGATGGTACACCATTTGATCGGGAAGAGTTTGGAAAAGGCATCTCATCTCCTCATCTCCTGGTGCTCGCGTTCACCCCTCCAGCATCTTTCCTAACAATCTCCTCAGTTGGGGATGTCAGCACCGTCAACACCCTGTTGCACACAGTTTGGAATTTGTCCAGAGGAGGAAGAGGAAGGATGAGAAACAATGAGAGACAAGTCCTAGGTGTTCGGACAGGCACACGTCACTCTAATTTTTAAGCAGGAAGAAGAACTAACCAAAGTCTCATCCTGCACGCTGGAAGAAGAATAGGGCCTGAAGCAATACTGGGGTTTTGTGGCCAGTGCCCAAAAAAGGGACTTAAAAAATGGAGCTCAGGGGCACTGCAATGGACAACCCTGAAGGTTTATAAATGATAACAATCTTCCAAAAATATTTTGAGGTAAGTCAATGAAAAGGATTTGAGAGCAAGGCAGAATTGCAAGAAACAGTTTTCAAGAGATAGTTTGGCTCAGAAGCAGCGGATTAAAGCTCCACAATCAACTTGATGTACCCTGCATCTGTGGAATACATGAATAGACAACAAATCATCCCAAATTGAGGAGCCAGGAGTCAGTGCTGTGCCTCTGAGGTGGGAGAGCCAACTTCAGGACACTGGTCCACAAGAGACCTCCCAGCTCCACATAATATCAAATGGCGAAAATCTTCCAGAGATCTCCATCTCAACACCAGCACCCAGCTTCACTCAACGACCAGCAAGCTAGAGTGCTGGACAACCTATGCCAAACAACTAGCAAGACAGGAACACAACGCCACCCATTAGCAGAGAGGTGGCCTAAAATCATAAAAAGTCCGCAGACACCCCAAAACACACCACCAGACGTGAACCTGCCCACCAGAAAGACAAGATCCAGCCTCATCCACCAGAACACAGGCACTAGTCCCCTCCACCAGGAAGCCTACACAACCCACTAAACCAATCTTAGCCACTGGGGACAGACACCAAAAACAACGGGAACTACGAACCTGCAGCCTGCAAAAAGGAGACCCCAAACACAGTAACATAAGCAAAATGAGAAGACAGAAAAACACACAGCAGGAGAAGGAGCAAGATAAAAACCCACCACACCTAACAAATGAAGAGGTAATAGGCAGTCTACCTGAAAAAGAATTCAGAATAATGATGGTAAAGATGATCCAAGATTCAATTTCCAAGATCCAAAATCTTGGAAATAGAATAGACAAAATGCAAGAAACAGTTAACAAGGACCTAGAAGAACTAAAGATGAATCAAGCATTGATTAAAAACACAATAAATAAAATAAAAAATACTCTAGATGGGATCAATAGCAGAATAACTGAGGCAGAAGAACGGATAAGTGAGGTGGAAGATAAAATAGTGGAAATAACTGATGTAGAGAAAAATAAAGAAAAAAGAATGAAAAGAACAAAGGACAGTCTCAGAGACCTCTGGGACAACATTAAACGCACCAACATTCGAATTATAGGGGTTCCAGAAGAAGAAGAGAAAAAGAAAGGGACTGAGAAAATATTTGAAGAGATTATAGTTGAAAACTTCCCTAATATGGGAAAGGAAATAGTTAATCAAGTCCAGGAGGCACAGAGAGTCCCATACAGAATAAATCCAAGGAGAAATACGCCAAGACATATTAATCAAACTGTCAAAAATTAAACACAAAGAAATCATATTAAAAGCAGCAAGGCAAAAACAACAAATAACACACAAGGGAATCCCCATCAGGATAACAGCTGATCTCTCAGCAGAAACTCTACAAGCCAGAAGGGAGTGGCAGGACATAATTAAAGTGATGAAGGAGAAAAACCTGCAACCAAGATTACTCTACCCAGCAAGGATCTCATTCAGATTTGATGGAGAAATTAAAACGTTTACAGACAAGCAAAAGCTGAGAGAGTTCAGCACCACCAAACCAGCTTTACAACAAATGCTAAAGGAACTTCTCTAGACAAAAAACACAACAGAAGGAAAAGACCTACAATAACGAACCCAAAACAATTAAGAAAATGGGAATAGGAACATACATATCGATAATTACCTTAAATGTAAATGGACTAAATGCTCCCACCAAAAGACACAGATTGGCTGAATGGATACAAAAACAAGACCCATATATATGCTGTCTACAAGAGACCCACTTCAGACCTAGAGACACATACAGACTGAAAGTAAGGGGATGGAAAAAGATATTCCATGCAAATGGAAACCAAAAGAAAGCTGGAGTAGCAATTCTCATATCAGACAAAATAGACTTTAAAATAAAGACTACTAGAAGAGACAAAGAAGGACACTACATAATGATCAAGGGATCGATCCAAGAAGAAGATATAACAATTGTAAATATTTATGCACCAAACATAGGAGCACCTCAATACATAAGGCAAATACTAACAGCCATAAAAGGAGAAATCGACAGTAACACAGTCATAGTAGGGGATTTTAACACCCCACTTTCGCCAATGGACAGATCATCCAAAATGAAAATAAATAAGGAAACACAAGCTTTAAATGATACATTAAACAAGATGGACATAATTGATATTTATAGGACATTCCATCCAAAAACAACAGAATACACATTTTTCTCAAGTGCTCATGGAACATTCTCCAGGATAGATCATATCTTGGGTCACAAATCAAGCCTTGGTAAATTTAAGAAAATTGAAATTGTATCAAGTATCTTTTCCGACCACAATGCTATGAGACTAGATATCAATTACAGGAAAAGAGCTGTAAAAAATACAAACACATGGAGGCTAAACAATACACTACTTAATAACGAAGTGATCACTGAAGAAATCAAAGAGGAAATTAAAAAATACCTAGAAACAAATGACAATGGAGACACGACGACCCAAAACCTATGGGATGCAGCAAAAGCAGTTCTAAGAGGGAAGTTTATAGCAATACAATCCCACCTTAAGAAACAGGAAACATCTCGAATAAACAACCTAACCTTGCACCTAAAGCAATTAGAGAAAGAAGAACAAAAACATCCCAAAGTTAGCAGAAGGAAAGAAATCATAAAAATCAGATCAGAAATAAATGAAAAAGAAATGAAGGAAACGATAGCAAAGATCAATAAAACTAAAAGCTGGTTCTTTGAGAAGATAAACAAAATTGATAAACCATTAGCCAGACTCATCAAGAAAAAAGGGAGAAGACGCAAATCAATAGAATTAGAAATGAAAAAGGAGAAGTAACAACTGACACTGCAGAAATACAAAAGATCATGAGAGATTACTGCAAGCAACTCTATGCCAATAAAATGGACAACCTGGAAGAAATGGACAAATTCTTAGAAATGCACAACCTGCCAAGACTGAATCAGGAAGAAATAGAAAATATGAACAGACCAATCACAAGCACTGAAATTGAAACTGTGATAAAAAATCTTCCAACAAACAAAAGCCCAGGACCAGATGGCTTCACAGGCGAATTCTATCAAGCATTTAGAGAAGAGCTAACACCTATCCTTCTCAAACTCTTCCAAAATATAGCAGAGGGAGGAACACTCCCAAACTCATTCTATGAGGCCACCATCACCCTGATACCAAAACCAGACAAGGATGTCACAAAGAAAGAAAACTACAGGCCAATATCACTGATGAACATAGATGCAAAAATCCTCAACAAAATACTAGCAAACAGAATCCAACAGCACATTAAAAGGATCATACACCATGCTCAAGTGGGGTTTATTCCAGGAATGCAAGGATTCTTCAATATACGCAAATCAATCAATGTGATACATCATATTAACAAATTGAAGGAGAAAAACCATATGATCATCTCAATAGATGCAGAGAAAGCTTTCGACAAAATTCAACACCCATTTATGATAAAAACCCTGCAGAAAGTAGGCATAGAGGGAACTTTCCTCAAGATAATAAAGGCCATATATGACAAACCCACAGCCAGCATCATCCTCAATGGTGAAAAACTGAAACCATTTCCACTAAGATCAGGAACAAGACAAGGTTGCCCACTCTCACCACTCTCATTCAACATAGTTTTGGAAGTTTTAGCCACAGCAATCAGAGAAGAAAAGGAAATAAAAGGAATCCAAATCGGAAAAGAAGAAGTAAAGCTGTCACTGTTTGCAGATGACATGATACTATACATAGAGAATCCTAAAGATGCTACCAGAAAACTACTAGAGCTAATCAATGAATTTGCTAAAGTTGCAGGATACAAAATTAATGCACAGAAATCTCTGGCATTCCTATATACTAATGATGAAAAATCTGAAAGTGAAATCAAGGAAACACTCCCATTTACCATTGCAACAAAAAGAATAAATTATCTAGGAATAAACCTACCTAAGGAGACAAAAGACCTGTATGCAGAAAATTATAAGACACTGATGAAAGAAATTAAAGATGATACAAATAGATGGAGAGATGTACCAAGATGTTCTTGGATTGGAAGAATCAACATTGTGAAAATGACTCTACTACCCAAAGCAATCTACAGATTCAATGCAATCCCTATCAAACTACCACTGGCATTTTTCACAGAACTAGAACAAAAAATTTCACAATTTGTATGGAAACACAAAAGACCCCGAATAGCCAAAGCAATCTTGAGAACGAAAAATGGAGCTGGAGGAATCAGGCTCCCTGACTTCAGACTATACTACAAAGCTACAGTAATCAAGACAGTATGGTACTGGCACAAAAACAGAAAGATAGATCAATGGAACAGGATAGAAAGCCCAGAGATAAACCCACGCACATATGGTCAACTTATCTTTTTTTTTTTTTTTTTTTTTTTTTTGCATTACGTGGGCTTCTCACTGCTGTGGCCTCTCCCGTTGCGGAGCACAGGCTCTGGACGCGCAGGCCCAGCAGCCATGGCTCACGGGCCTAGCCGCTCCGCGGCATGTGGGATCTTCCCAGACCGGGGCACGAACCCGTGTCCCCTGCATCGGCAGGCGGACTCTCAACCACTGCGCCACCAGGGAAGCCCGGTCAACTTATCTTTGATAAAGGAGGCAGGAATGTACAGTGGAGAAAGGACAGTCTCTTCAATAAGTGGTGCTGGAAAAACTGGATAGGGACATGTAAAAGTATGAGATTAGATCACTCCCTAACACCATACACAGAAGTAAGCTCAAAATGGATTAAAGACCTAAATGTAAGGCCAGACACTATCAAACTCTTAGAGGAAAACATAGGCAGAACACTCTATGACATAAATCACAGCAAGATCCTTTTTGACCCACCTCCTAGAGAAATGGAAAAAAAAAAAAAAAAAAAGAGATAGTTTGGAGTCGCCTTTAAAGCACATGAAAATCGGCAGAACTTCGACAATGGTGCAGTTAGCCAAAAAGGGCCTATGCGTTTTTCCTGAATATATTTAGTAAAAAAACGCAGACGCCCTTTTTGGCCAACCAAGCAAGCGGGCAATGCAAATCAGCACTACAAAGAAGTCTCGTTCGCATCTGTCAAAAGGGCCATCCTGGAAAAGTGTAAAAACCAGAAATGCAGGACAAGCCATGGAGAACAGGGAGCCTTGTTACGCTGATGGGCGGGATGTAAAATGCCAACAGCCACTCTGGAGAAGTGTATGGTGTTTCCTAAAACATCTAAAAAACAGAGCTACAGTGCATAGGGCACTTCCACTCATGGGCGTATATATTCGGAAAACCAAAAATCGACAGGACACAGGCACCCCAAAGTTTAGGGCTGCTCGGTTTACAAAGACCTTGACTCGGGTACACCTTAAATATCCCAGGAAACAAAAAAATGTGTAAACAAGTGTGGTACTTATGTACAATGGAATATCACTCAGCCATGAAATCAATGTCCTAAGGCTAGTAGCAGCATAATAAGTGATTTAGGTATGATGATACTAAGAGAAATAAGTCACACAGGTAAAGAAACTTACCATAAGATATCACTTATAGACGGAATGTAAAAATCGCTACATGAACTAAATTACAAAACAGAACGGAGTCACACATTTAGAAAACACACTATGGCTGCTTACGGGGAAAGATGAGGTGGGGTGATGCATAAAACAAGAGTTTGAAATTAGCACAGATACCGTTCCATCAACCAAATATATAATAGACAAGGCCTACTCATTGCTCAGTGAACAGGACTCAACACACCCTATTCACTGCAGAGGAATATATCTGCATAGTAAGAATCTTAAAAAAGTATTTATTGGTATCTCTCTGTAAGTGAATCAAGTGGGTGTAAAGCGGCATAAACACAGCATTGAAAATCAGCTAAACCCCATTATAAATATAAATTACAAAAAAAGAGAAAAAAGATAGTGAAAGAGAGAGAAATTATTACAAAATTCGTTCAGGAGTTGTGATGCAACCTGGATTGACCACATCTAGACCCACAGCTGGAAGAGACATAAGGCTGGACACTCTTGGGTCCGACAGGATTGGTGAGATTGGGTGAGCAAATTCAGACCCTTTAAAGCAATAATGCATGCCACCCATTCCATGGCTCCCAAATCTCCAGGTTCAAGGGAATCTTCCTACAGGTAAAACATGCATGGGAAACTCAGAGGATGGTACACCCAGTGATTGGGAAAGGTTTCTAAAACGCACCTTATTTTTCATCTCCTGGTGCTCGGGTTTGCCATTCCAGCTGCTTTACTAACAATCTCCCTATTTGGAGAATCAGCACCTTTAACCTCCTGTTTTGTAGAGTTTGCAAATTGTCCAGAGGATGAACGGGGAGAGAGGGAACCAATGAGAGATCAGCTCTCATTGGTTTGGATATGCATATGTCACTCTAATTTCCAATCAAGAATAAGAATTAACCAAAGGCTCAGCCTGCCCCCCCAGAACCAGAATAGGGCCTGAAGCAATCATGCGGTTTTGTGGCCAGCTCATAAAAAAGCGAGTTGAAAGATGGAGCTCAGGGGCACTGCAATTCACAAACCTGTAGAGTTATAAATGACAACTAACGTCCAAAAATATATTGAGGGAAGGCAACGAAGAGGATTTGAAAGCAAGGCAGAATTGCAGGAAACAGTTTTCAAGAGGTAGATTGGAGTCGCCTTTAAAGCAAGTGAAAAGAGACAGAACTTTGACAATGATGCAGTTGACCAAAAAGGGCGTATGTATTTTTTTCCTGAATATATATTCAAGACTCAGTCCCCAGAAGGGCCCTCCCACTGCCATGCAGAGCCTAGTTTGGGTCCCTCCTCTTGCACCAGGGAGTTGCAGGTGTAGACGGTTCGAAAGAACCTCTTTCTAGGCTCTTGTAGCCAAGTCATGGCCACCAGTCAGACTGCCTCCTGACCATCCTGCAGGGCACAGAGCACAGCAAAGGGTATCCACCCCTTCTACAGCAATGTCAGTTGGCTCACCGGCTTGGCAAGGTAAGTACCTGGGTTCCATACCCTGCCCCACATGAATGTACAGCCCCGCCTGTTCCCTACAGATAAATGCACACAAGATAAATGCAGCCCTGATGCCCTCTCCCCATCCTGTTCCTGTAGAAGGTGGTGGCAGAAATGAACCGCCTGGCCATGATGGTGGACTTGTCCCATGTCTCAGATGCTGTGGTACGGCGAGCCCTGGAAGTGTCACAGGCACCTGTCATCTTCTCCCACTCAGCGGCCCAGGGCGTGTGCAGGAACACTCGGAATGTTCCTGATGATATCCTGCAGCTTCTCGTGAGAGACTGCCCTGGCCCTAATCCCTAATCCCTAATCCCCATAGGTTAAAATTTTAAATAGAAAAGCCCAGATAAGCTTCAATGAGAAGATGACATCTGAGCAGAGATTTGAGTTAGCCAAGTTGGTAACTAGTGGAAGAGTGCACAGGAGAGGAAAGGGCCAGTGCAAAGACCCTGGGGCAGGAGCTTGTCTGCTGTGTTAGAAGAACAGGACGGAGGCCACTATGGTTGCAGCACAGAAAGGAGAAGAGAGTAATGGAAGTCAGATACACAATGGATGGAGAGCAGTAAGCAGACAGGGCCCAGTGGTCGGACCCCGAATGGTCTTGTAGGACGCTCTGCGGGCTTTGTTAGTTCTTCACGATAGGAGCCAGTGAAGGGTTTTAAGGAGAGGAGTGGCATGACTGATCACATTCCCCATGATCACGGTGACTGCTGTAGGAAAAAGAGACTGTGGGGGCCACAGTAGACACTGGCAGATCAGTTAGAAGGCTCTTCAGTCACCGATGTCAGAGATGATGGTGGCTCCGGATGGAGAGATAGTAGGGGAGGTGGTGAGAAGTGGTCACATTCTGAAAATATTTTGAAGGTAGAGCAACAGGAGTAAAACAAAGAAAATCAAAATCCCACGTCCCAGAGATAACTGTTAATTTATTTATTCTAAGCAAACACGGTCCCCTCTAAAAATCACAAAGCTTGCCAAGGATGCTCTTCTCAGAGGTACTACCTTTGTACTACTCAGCCCACTCCGGCATGCCCTCCCCCTCTGCCACTCTGCCAAAACTGCTCTGATTAAAGTCACCAATTACCTCGAAGTGGCTCAATCTATGAGACACTGACCTGTCCTCAATCTTGTTCTGCTAGCAGCACATGGCATGGTGGAGCCTCCCCTCTTGCTTGATCTCTCTCCTCCCTGGGTTCGTCGACAGCACACTCTCCCAGTTTTTCTCTCTACCCCTGCTTTTCGGTCTCTTTTGCTGGTTTCACCTCCTGCCCTCACATGTTGAGGCTGCTCCTCAGTCGTGGGCCCTCTTCCCTTCTAATTTCACACATCCTCTCTCACAAATTTATTCACTCCCAATGGTTTAAAATATTGGCCATGATCATCTCCAAAGGCATCCCAACCTCACACCAACTGCTCAAAACACATCCCCACTTGGATGTGTTAAGGGCATCTCCTACTCCACGTGTAGAAAACAAAGCCTTGATCTCCCTTCCTAAGCCTTGTCCTCTGTCTCCAATTATTTATTCAACAGACACTTACTGAATCCCTAAGATATGCCAAGCACTGCTAGGCACTAGAGACAAAATGATGAGGCAGGAGGGTAAGGTTCAATAGGACAGAGTTATAGAAAGGGAACTTACAAATATGTGTGAAATTAAAAGTGTGCATGGTGCTATGACGGAGCACTTACGTAAGGCTGTGGGAGTCTAGCTCAGCAGGGAAGAGACTGATGGGGGTTGAGGAGGGTCTCCCTTAAAAAATAATCTCTGTGGACTTCCCTGGTGGCGCAGTGGTTCAGAATCCGCCTGCCAGCACTATTTACAATAGCCAGGACATGAAAGCAACCTAAGTGTCCATCGACAGACGAATAGATAAAGAAGATGTGGCACATATATACAATGGAATATTACTCAGCCATAAAAAGAAACGGAATTGAGTTACTTGTAGTGAGGTGGATAGACCTAGACTCTGTCATACAGAGTGAAGTAAGTCAGAAAGAGAAAAACAAATACCATATGCTAACACATATATATGGAATCTAAAAAAATAAGATGGTTCTGATGAACCTAGGGGCAGGACAGGAGTAACGATGCAGATGTAGAGAATGGACGTGAGGACACAGGGAGGGGGAAGGGTAAGCTGGGACGAAGTGAGAGAGTGGCATGGACATATATACACTACCAAATGTAAAATAGGTAGCTAGTGGGAAGCAGCAGCGTCGCAAAGGGAGACCAGTTCAGTGCCTTGCGACCACCTAGAGGGGTGGGATCAGGAGGGTGGGAGGGAGATGCAAGAGGGAGGGGATATGGGGATATACGTATGCATATAGCTGATTCACTTTGTTATACAGCAGAAACTAACACACCATTGTAAAGCAATTATACTCCAACCAATATATTTTAAAAAAACCCACAAGAATCCGCCTGCCAATGCAGGGGACACGGGTTTGCTCCCTGCTCCGGGAAGATCCCACATGCCTCGGAGCAACTAAGCCCGCGAGCCACCACTACTGAGCCCATGCGCCACAACTTCTGAAGCCCGTGCGCATAGAGCCCGTGTTCCGCAACAAGAGAAGCCACTGCAGTGAGAAGCCCGTGCACCGCAACGAAGAGTAGCCCCTGCTCGCCGCAACAACAGAAAGCCCAGGCGCGGCAACGAAGACCCAATGCGACCAAAAATTAATTAATTAATTAATTAAAACTTATATTAAAAAAACAAAGAAAAATCTCTGCTGGGAATTCCCCGGTGGTCCAGTGGTTAGGACCCTGTGCCTCCAGTTCAGGGGGCCTGGGTTCAATCCCTGGTTGGGGAACTAAGATCCTGCAAGCTGGCATCGCAGCCCAAATAAAAATGAAATAAAATAAAATATATTAAAATAAAAAAAGAAAGAATCTCTGATTCAAGGTCTAAAGGGTGAGAAGGTGTTTATCAGGCCAATATGTGGGGAGAAAATTTTTCCCATTTCAGTAAGTAGTGCCTCCATTTACCCAATTACACATCCTTAACCCACATTCCCCACATCCAATTCATCACTTACTCCTATTCGCCTCCAAGCCATCACTAACCTTCCAAATATGACTCTAACCTGCCTGCTTTACTCCATCTCCAAGGCCACCACTGTGCACAAAGCCAGTCTCATAATGAGTCTCCCCAAATCTTCTCCTGCCCGCTCCTACCCATTCTCTTACAATAGCCAGTATGGTGTCTGAAAAAGGTATCTCTGCTAACACCACTTCTCTGTTTATACCCTGCAATGGCTTCCCAGAAAGTGTAGGATAAATCCCAAACAGATGAGGGACTGGAGGTTGAAAGACCAGAAGGAGGTAAGGTGTTAGGTTAGAAAGAGGAATAAAGGGTCTAGGCAAACAGCGAAAAGGGCTGAAAAGAAAATGATCGGCACTTGTACAACAGTCCTGATGCAGGCAGGAGAATGCAGGAATAGCGAAGGAATACCAATAGCCACTTTTTATTTCTGCAATGCCTTTGCAATTCCCAAAGTGCTTCACTTATAACTGTGATTCTCAAACCTAGTTGTACATTAGAATCATGTGGAGAGATTTTTAAATCTACCAATGGCCAGGCCTCACCCCAAGCCAATTAAATCAGAATATACAGTTCACTAGGGCAGGAATTTTGTCTGTTTCATTCACTGTCCATATGAAAAGTACCTGACACATACATGGTGCTCAGAAAATATATACTGAATGAATAAATGAAGGAAGGAATGTACCACTATCACCTGAGATCCAAGGAAGAATTCTTTTCAAAACTTAGGGGTTAAACAGGCAACGTCGGTTACCATGGCAGCCCTGGGAAAATCATTACCAAGTGACACTAACACTCCCAGGGGCCTACATTTGTTTCCACAATAAGTAAACCTTTCTCATTTCTAAAGTACTATACTGTGAAATATGCATCTCAGTCACAACCAGAGGTTACTCAATGTCTGCTGTGAGCGGGAGGAAAAGAGAAGGGCCTTACACAGTACCTAAAGCAGTGACAAGAAGAAACTAGGGGCCATGGGCAGAGACACACAGGCTCAGACAGGCTCCAATCCCTATGACATTCTGAGGTGATCACGTTGTAAGGACTCGAGCACAAGAAAGCAGCCACTAACCAGCTATCCTGTCTCAAATACTTGGAGAAAGTCAATGCAAATACATACCTATGTATTATTCTTTTCTGATCATTCTTTCAGTGTATCCCTTCTGGCTTTGTGCAAAGCGATTCTTTGTTTTGTACCTGAAAGATGAGTGGCACATGTAAATGGATGAAACATGTCAGAGCAGACATCCAAGGAGCTCTTCAGCTAACGAACGAAGAGCTCCGAGTTCTGGGAAAGAATCGTAAAAGTGGTGTAGAATCACAACATCTTAGAGCCTCCTTTATATGAAATCCCCTCTTTCATATCACCAGTCACTGGTCATCAGCCTATACATGAACTTTGCAGTGACAGAAAACCCAGCACTGTCTAGACAGGTCTAGGCACTTCTAGTTGCTACAGCAGTCTATACCAAATTCAGAATCTGACTCCCTGTCACGCATCAGTCCCAGTCTGCCTTCTGCACTGGTACACCCCATGGCACACCTCATCTCTTTTCCATCTGGCACATCTCCCAAACACATGAGGACAATTTTGTTCTTCCTAAAGCTCTCTTCTCCCACGTCACCCTCCTAAATCACTCCTTCCTTCCTGTGTTTATGACTTTGAGGAGCCCCCAAGGTTTTCTCATCCCAAGGCCATGACAAGCAATGGCGTCAGTGTGCCTGCTACAGATTCTAGGAAAGGGGCAGGGCCACACGAGGGTCTGGCAAATGTGACTGACAACCTGAGGTGAGAGTACATGTGAGAACCTCAGCCTCTCTTCAGTCCTCAGCCTCTATCCAAGGTTTCTCCATAGCACACTATTGACATTTTGGGCCAGATCATTCTTTTGGGGTGGTGGGGAGGGCTGTCCTATGCCTTGTACGATATGTAGTAGCATCCTGGCCACTACCCACTAGATGTCTGCAGCACCGCCCCCCACCCCCACCCCCCCACACCCCGGATGTGACCAAGAAAAATGTCTCCAGCCATTGTCAAACGTTCTGGAGGACGGGTGATGGCAAAATCACCCTCACTCAAGAGCCACTGCTCTTTCCAATGACTCTGTTCACCCAGGAGGACTCAAACCTCTCTTCTCTGCTGGCTTAACAGGTAACTCTCCAGAAAGTCTATCGTGTATCAAAATGCTATTTGAAATTTAGTAGTATTTATCTCTATAACGGTATCTGATGAAAGTAAAACTCTTTCTCCAGATGTTAAGAACCTCCCAGGTGGTTAATCAACGTTTACCTTATCTCCTACCCCAGGCACTGGAAGTTACAGAAATGATCGGACACCCATTTTCGGGATCCATTCAAGAAGTACCAGTAGTGTAAGGCTTTTTGGCAACCTGAACAACTGAATTCAAGTAAAATATTCTGCCTGACCATGGCTTTGTGAGACAAGCCACAAACCTGTAGCAGGACCCTCCTCGCTGCTATTTACGGAATTGAGGTATCTGACTGGAAAGCTGGTGGAGGTGAACTACCCAAGAAAGCAGTGGGTTCAGGATGAGAAGTTGTTAAGGGTGACAAGGGAGGGGAGAATGAACCTCAGCTGAAAAGAAAGGGGAAAAGCACCAAGGGATGAGTTCTCTTGACTTTAGAGAAGATACGCTGAAAGCCATCAGCTTGCCCTCGGGGCCCTCAGCTCTCTGGGGAGCTCTAAGGGAAGGGTGAGCCTGGACCTACGACTCCGGACTCCTGGTCTCGGCCCCCAGGCCTGACCATTCACTCAGACTCTCAATATATACTTGTATTCAAAGACCTTACACGGGGACCACATCTGGGAAAAACATCGCCGCACCCTCATAAGTCACAGGGGGAGACCCGAACTGGCCGAGCCATGACAGGAGCTGTGAGGGTGACGAAAGAGCACGGCAGGGATCGGACATCGGATCGCCAGAAGCCCTCCGCCCTCCTGGTTCGTAATGCCAGGGCCCCATCGCCGCGTATCGCCAGACCCCGGTCCTGCCTCCGTCGCGCACCCTTCCCCAAGGTTGGCCGGGGTCTGGAGTCACCATTCCCTGTTCGGACCTACAGACCTCGCCGCTGCTGAGCTCTACAGATCCCGCTCCTTCCACACAGTTCGCCGATTCCGCGGGCCTTGCTGAGCCGCGCCAGCCACCGTCCGCGAGGCCTTGGCGCGCCCGTGACGTCGTGCGCCTCTCCCGCAGCGAGGGGAGTATGGCTCTGGCACGGCGGGTGGGGCTGTGGTCGCTCGCGGTTCAGTTGCTTCTGGCGCCTCGCCGGGACCTGACGGTCCGCGGTCCCAACGAGCCCCTGCCCGTGGTGCGCATCCCGCGAGCTCTACAGCGGCGGCAGGAAGAGCGGCAGAGCGGGCAGCGGAGCCCCTCGCGGCCGGTGCTGGAGCGACCGGGGCCGCTGCTGATGTCAGCGCGGCGACCGGAGTTGAACCAGCGCCACACCTCACGCTGGGCCCTTGGGAGCCCGCGCCACTCGCTTCGTGCGGCTGGAGGAATCGGCGCGCCCACGCGGACCATTTCTCCATCGAGCGCGTGCAATACGAGACTCCAGCGCTGCGGAACCTCTCGCCCAACGGCAGCTGAACCGAACTGGGTCTGGAGCTCCGCGTTCTGAGCGCACTACAAGAGGCTGCTCCCGAAGTTGTTCGGCCCACAACCGTGCAGTGGAGTACCATTCCCCCACTCCTTCGCGGCCGCCACATCCTCTGCGCCGCAGAAACCGGCAGTGGCAAAACTGTCAGCTACATGCTACCTCTCCTTCAACGGCTCTTGGGCCAGCCAAGCCTGGACCCCTGTCGTATCCCTGCTCCTCGAGGCCTGGTTCGTGTGCCTTCTCGAAAATTAGCCGAACTGGTGTGGGCCGTGGCCCAGCCCTTGGGCAGCTCCTTGGACCTCCAGGTGCGGGAGTTAGGGAGAGGCCATGGCATGAGGAGGATCAGGCTGCAACTGTCCAAACAACCTCCAGCAGATATTCTGGTGGCCACTCCGGGGGCTCTGTGGAAGGCCCTGAAAACTCAACTGATCAGCCTGGAGCCGCTCTCCTTCTTGGTGTTGGATGATGCAGACACGCTGTTGGATGAAAGCTTCCTGGAACTGGTGGATTACATCTTGGAGGGGAGCCATATAGCAGAAGGCCCAGCTGACTTAAAAGACCCCTTCAATCCCAAAGCTCAGTTAGTGCTGGTGGGGGCCACATTTCCCGAAGGTGTAGGCCAGCTGCTGAGTAAAGTTGCCAGCTTAGACTCTCTAACCACCGTTACCAGTGACAAGCTCCACTGCATCATGCCTCATGTCAGACAGACATTCATGAGGCCGAAGGGAACAGAGAAGGTGACTGGGTTGGTGCAGATCCTCAGGCAGAATGACAGAGCATATAGGACTGGCCCCACAGGAACTGTTCTGGTGTTCTGTAATTGCTCCAGCACTGTGAACTGGCTGGGGTATATATTCTGGATGACCACAAAATCCAACACTTAAGACTGCAGGGACAGATGCCAGCCTCAATGAGAGCAGGCATCTTCCAGTCCTTCCAGAAGGGCTCCCGAGACATTCTTCTCTGCACAGACATTGCCTCTCGTGGCCTGGACAGCACCCAGGTGGAGCTAGTCATCAATTATGATTTCCCTCTCACCCTGCAAGACTACATCCACAGAGCAGGGAGGGTGGGCCGGGTGGGGAGCGAGGTGCCAGGCACCGTCGTCAGCTTTGTGACCCATCCCTGGGACGTGAGCCTGGCTCAGAAGATTGAACTGGCAGCTCGCCGGAGGAGAAGACTTCCAGGACTGGGGTCCTCAGTGAGAGAGCCTTTGCACCAGCAAACCTTATTGCAGCAGGCTTATATATGATGCCATAACAGGGATCTTTCCCTCTGTGCTGGATGGGTGAGCACACTTGTCAGTAGGGTGCTCTGGGCTGCCTAGTCACCTTCTGAAGACCCGGGCTGCAGTCTGGCTTCAAAAGGTTAGTTGCTGGCCAGCACTTGAGGGTGAACTACTGCGCTTGGCTCTCTGCAGTCTTTCACGTGAAGAATAATGTCGATCTTGGCTCTGTATTATGTCACGGTTTCTAACAATAAGCGATGTTTCTATGGGTGCCCCTTAATAACAGTTTCCACTGGGGCAGAATTCAGTAGACCCTGAGAAGATTCACACTCCAAACTACCACACTTAGGACGAAGGCTCTTTCAATTGATGTTTTAGTTTAAATTTTGTTTCCTGCCCCCAAACATCCATTAAGCCCCCAGGAGAAGGAAAAGGGGATGTGACTAGCAATAGAGAGAAACTTTCTTCACAACAATGGCCATGGCAAGCTTAGGCACTTTTGGTGAAATCTCTCTGGGAAGTACTGGCAGAGGAATAAAAGGCAAACTGACACCGAAGTATTGCTTGGTGTGCATTTCCAGGCTCTGCCTTCTTTCTCATCTCTTGGTGGCAGGTGGAGGAAGAGGAGAAAAGGTTAAACTTTTTTATAAACCGGCAGAATAAGCTTATAACATCCTCTCACTATCTCTGCATAGGTTCTAGTCTCTGCAGCATTATATAAGCTTTGCCCAAAGTAATGAACTGTTGAAAGTGAAATGTAATACTTCACCAAACAACTTAAAAATGCTTGCACACTGGAAAGGGTTAAGTTGCAGAGAACACAAATGGACCCAGAGCAACCTTTGCCGAGAGAGAATATTGTGCCAAATGTACAGTCATAGCTCTATTCCATATGAAGAAACAGTCAGAAGGATAAAAGAACTTGGTCAAAATCACACAAGTAAGTAGGAAGGAATCTGGTTTGTCTGTCCTCAGGGTTGTGTTCTTTAACCACCAGGCTAGCTTTTCTCAAATCTGATTCATGCATAGAATAACTATACACCTCTGCTTGCCTTGAATATTCCCTGTTTATACATATGCCTGCTGCAGTTTTTAATATTGCCCACTTTGACTCCCAAAAGCAACCGAGAATACACAATAATTTGGTCTCTCTATCCATGGACCACTGTGGTGGGACTGCCCAGGAAGCTTATGAAAAGTGCAGCTTCCTGAGCCCCACTCCAGGTCTAGATAAGTTTTCTGAGGGTTGGCTCAAGACTCCAGGTGCAAGGCCTTTTAAGTGGTTTGGGGGAGCCCCCCAGGTGATTCTCTCGCTCTCTTAAGTTAATAAACCGTTTATTCTGCCTCCCCCAGATGCCTAGCCAGGTCCTGTTAAGGTAGGAGTCCCCACACCACATCAGAGGGATGCTCCCAGCCAGGTAATCTCCGGAGCCTTGGAGATTCTGAATGGTCTCATGCTGGCCCACCTGCCGTGACAAACCTCCGCCAGAGCAAGCATTCCCCTTCACATTTACCTTCTACCACTCCCAAAGGCAGTCTGCTCCAGTGAGGCCTGACTTCGTCTGTCCTAACGGGCACCCACTGATTCAAGCAGTTTAGGGATAGAAGGTGCTGTGATTCTCAACCAGGGTGGCCCAACCTCTAAAAGGGTAGTCCAAGCAGTCTCTACCTCCTGGCCACATCCCCTCTGCAACAGCCCCAGTAAACGAAGGTCCCATCTTTGCTTTTTCAAGGTCGGCAACAGGGAGTCCCCTCCTAAAGAAGGTTCTCTCTCATTACCACACTATCAAAAGCTGCCCCAAGTGTGGTTCCTTCCTGTGGGCCTGATCAGGCTAAGGGCAGAGTTGCCTCTTTCCTTCTCTGAGTCGGACCAAGTTGTCTTACTAACCCCTCTTCACAGTGTTGACCGTGATTTTCACGGGGGCTGCTGCTGAGCCTTTATCTCACCCTTTCATGGTGGAGAGAGAGAGGATTGTAATGATTTTTACTTCTAGGGGAGAGGGGAGTGGAATGATTACGTTGTCATTTTGTATTACGTCCTTTTGTCATGAATTTGTTTTGAATTTCATATTAAAATGGGCCCACCATTCCCACTTTGTGAGGTCATTCAGCACCCTCATTTTGCACCTTTAACATCTCTCTCAGTATCACTTGGAAATGTTTGAAACGGCATGAGCTTGTCCTCACATTCCTATCAGCTGTAAATCCGGAGCCCCGACATGAACGTAACCATTGAGCAGAACCCCTCTTCACTAGCTGTGTAACACTGGGTAGGCTCCTTAACATCTTGGTTTTTCTAAGCCCTCAGGTGTAAAAATGTGAGGGTTCTATGAATTTATATTTGGGGCAGGACAAGGTCGAGAAGAGTGTGTCTTTGCTTGTATTCTTCCAAACTGGAATGTCTTCCCTCTCTTCCCCATGGGTCCAAATCTCACTTGTCCTTCAGGCCCACTGCCAAGCAGCCTTCCCTGATTCCCCAGTCCACACAATTCTCTGCCTCTTAGGGTCAGAGCCATACAACCTAGCTGTCTCTTAACGTTAATCTTGCCTCTCAAGCCAGTTTCAGAATGTGGGTCTCTCTTGCCCTCCTGGGGCCCCTGGGGCTGTACCAGCCCACCTGCACGCCCCACGTGGGGTGTCTACTAGACTAGAGCATGGGCGGGGAGGCCCAGGTGTGAGGGGCCAGGCAGAGCACCTCTGCCTCCACCCTGCGCTCCTCCACAAAACTGCCCCTCCTCCTGAAGCCTGACCCGCAAGCCACAGGTTCCTTATTATGACCTCACTGGGTAGTGATGACCTCACAGGCCTTCTCACAGTTTCCATGGCAGCATAACTATGGAAACGTGCTGCCCTCAGAGAAACTTCCCTACCAGTTCTCCACCAGACACCAATCTCTTTGGTTGTCTGAGAGAGAATGTCTGACCGGATCGTCTATATTTACTCAAACTTGTGCTCTGTTCCCTGGCTGGGCAGTGCAGCAGGTACACCGAGACCGGGCATCTGTAGAAGAGGCATGGTGTACACACAACCTCCCCTGGCTGCCACATGTTCCTGTGGGGCGTGCCCACTATGTAAACCTCAGCACTTTCCCAGCTGTAAGTAATACCAGTGACCTGGGACACCTTCAGGGTCCCACAGTGCTCACTGCTGAGGACAAGTGAAAGGTCATCCCTGAACTAGTGTGCAGGAAGCTTCTGATCTTTATAAATGTAGCCTTCCGCTTTGGGCTACAGGATGCTTCCATTCAGACCCGTTCCTGATTGGCCTCTTAGCAAAAGGCAAGTGCATTTTTGTTGGCAGATGGTAAACGGAGCAGCTTGAGGAAGAGGGCCACTCTTGAACCACACCTTCAAACCCAGGCACCTCTGTGCTGTCATGTACACATCTATATCGGTCCCCTCAGACACATCCCATACTGAGCTGCTGAGTACTACGGGAGAGGGTGGTGCCATATTCATGGGAATACCGGAAGAACCAAGGGGGGTGATGAAGTGCTAGTGAGACTGGAGGGCTGAGCAGATGGTGTCCCAGGAGGCTGGGTGGATGTGAGCCTACACTTGGGACCCAGAACCCGGTTCTGAGTCTCCTGATCACTCTGCCTCAGTATTTGGCCTTGTTCTAATATAGATAAAAGTATCAGAGGGCTAGAGTTCAGTGTGGTTGTAACAGGCATTATAAATGGGGCCCAAGAGGGGTTGCCAAAGTGGGAGGGGTCCTTAACCAATTTATATTAGATTATCTTTTTCCAAAACTTGAAAGACGTTTCCATTAACGCCTCAGAAGTGACACACTGCAAGAAATGTTTTCTCTGTTGTGGAAGGGAGAGATGGAGAGGATCATGATTGCAATTTCTTTCGGGTTCTACTGTTTTCCCTGGCAACGGTGAAGAGACTACCTCACCTGATGCAGCCGTAGGCTCTAGGAATTGCTTTTGCAGCCAGTGTCCCTTCTCTAGGGACTCATAGAGGTGATGGGCCAAGTCTGTGTTTTGGATGTCAAGTAGATTAAAGGTCTTGAGCCAGAAACTGGGAGAGACATGAGAGAGGGAAATTCTGGCAGGAGACTGTGTACAGCAGAAGTGACTGATCAGTTCTGATTTTCTTTGCAGCAGCTGTGGCTCCCATTTCTCCTCCTAAACCTGGTCACTACCATGTCCTCAACCGAGGGTGTGGAGAAACGCAGTTGGGCCGGCATGGGGAGACATACTGCCTGGTTGGTGGCTACCGGGCCTACGGGGATGCTCCTTTGGCCACGCCAGCAAAGGCGGAAGCCGAGAAGCCAGTCCCCAGATGTGCTCCCGAGAGAAAGCACGCTCCGGAAGAGTCGGACGAAGATCTCGGTTGCTCCAGACCCAAAATCCGGCGATTGTAGCATGGTGCCAGGAGGCGGGCTCCACAGAATCTTGCTGGCTGAACCATTCTGAAGACAGGGCAATGGTTTAACTGCCTAAGACAGCGAATGCCTCTTCCTGCAGTGACCCCTCCCGCCCACCCCCCACTGCCCACTACCACAGATTAGAACCTGCGTCGTTCTGTCCGAGCCTTCCTCAGCCAGGAGCCTCCCTGCACACTCAATGGCCATAAGCCAGGAGCCTCAGAAAGTGAGGTTTGAAATGAGAGTCCGCCCTGAACATCCCAGGGCGGAAGCTGGCCTGGAAGAAAACCTGGCATTCCTCTGCTCAATCCTCACGGGCCCCTTTGTGAGCTGAAGAAAGTGAAGTCTGCACTCTGCGAGCCGAGGAGGATGCAAGAGCAGAGACAGGGTGCAGAGAAGTCTTAGCAGTCTACCACATGGGCTCCTGCCCTGAGCCATTGTCAGCGGCCACCACCACAAACCAGTGGGGAGCTGGGCTTTTTGAAACTGAAAGCAGCAATCTGTGGCTTCCCAAAGAGCCTCCTGCCTGGGGTCTCAGGAGGCAGGACAGAGAGGCCCAGGAAGCCCTGCTCCCTGAAGCAAGAACAGGATGGAGAGTCAAGCAGCACGCACCCTGTCCCGAGGTTCACATGCTCCTTTATTGCCAGGCCTTTCCGTCCCCAGTGGCGTCCCTTACTGCTCAATAAAATGCTTTTCTGTAACAGATTTCTAGGGTCGCCAGTGCTCAGACTTATGTCACTACCCCTGTGCTAGGCACTCCTGCCACCTGAGAAAGATTCCAAAGGTGGAACAGCTCCAGGGGGTGCCAGGGATCAGAGCAAAAACTTGAGAGGCTGGGGATGCAGGAGTTTGGGCACAGTCCCTAAATCATCTCAGTGGTTGAGCTGCTGTGAGAAGGCACATCCCCAGTGTGCGTGTGTGTGTGTGTGTGTGTGTTGGGGGGAGGGGGTCCCTAGAGGAGGCAGCTAGCAGGAGGGCCTGAGGCTGGAAATGGGGAATGGCGTGCGGCCTCTGAGCAAGCACAGGCACTTAGCCCTTGAGGTTTCTGGGAAAGCTAGAGCCACAAGGGCCACGAGATAAGGCAAGTGTAGCAGCAGAACCCAGGTGCCAGGTCTTTCTTCAGAACCTACACTTCTCCACGAGGCCGGGCCTTCCACGCTGAGGTAGGAGGGATCCTGGCCAGAAGGTCAGCCAGCAGCTCTGGGACGAAGGTTGCTGCGGCGGGGGCTCTTCTGCCATGGAAGCGACTTCATTTCCTTCCACACAAATAGCCTACTGACTGAGTTCCTGCTCTGTTGAGGAAAAGGGTCGTTGACTCTCCCCAGAAGGTTGTTCAGTTCACATCCCAAAAGTCCCTCTATTCAGGCCCTGGGGAGGTGTAGCAGCTCCTGAGGGCGCTCTCCTGAGGCTGGCTGACAGAAGTGGGGGAGGTTCCTGATAGTTCCCAGGCGCTGGTTCAAGTCCCCAGAGAATGGTCATGCAGGCTGCGGAGTCAAGTAGGAGGAGAGAGAAGGTCGAGGGCAGAGGGCCCCCTCCTGAATCCAGAGCTCACAAGGTTACCCCCCCCCCATTTCCAGAAACTATCTCTTCCCCCACACCAGCCCCCATGGCCCAGTCCCGGGAAACCGGGAGCCCAGAGCACTTGTGGCCACAGAGACCCTCGCACGCAGCCCTCGGGGTGGGCGGGGCCGGCTGCAGGCAGATGGGGACGAGGTGTGCTTCCTGGAGGCCTCGGGGTGAAGGTGGCCCTCTGAGAGAAGCACCCCAGCTTGGACAGGAAGGTTAGAGGCGGGGGAGAGAACCCTAGGGCGCCCCCTCGGAGCAGTGGGTGTGGGAAGAGGGGCGGGGGCGGAGGGAACCCGCGATGGGAGGCGAGTGGGCTCTCAGCAGAGGCCAGCTTAGCCCACGGGAGCTGCCTCTGAGCAGGGGGCGGGAGGGCAGTGCCGCCCTGTGGCTGCCGGGCTTCCCGGATCCGGATCGCGGGTCTCCGCACACGGGTCGCAGGGTCCTGTGACTCTGTATCCCCTCCCTCACCCCGCCCCCCTCGCGAGGCCGCGCCGCTGGGTGGCCTGTGTCGACGGGCAGAACCCCATCGCCCGCCCCTCTCAGACCCGCCTCTGCCCGCCTGCCTTGCCCTGCGCAGCTTGCGGCCCGGGGGCCTCGAAGGTCCCCGTGCACGCAGCCAGCGGCCTCTGCTGTGCCTGCTGCTCCTGCTGGGTCTACTGCTGTGATCGATAACCCTCGTGCAGACCACGCTGGGCACCTCCAGCACCCCAAGTCCGCGGGAGCGTACGCGGGCCCTGATGCGGGACTTCCCGCTTGTGGAAGGGTGGCTGCAGTGTGTGCGGGTTGCTGGGGGCCGGTGGGGGCCTAGCCTGGCCCTGGGCAGGGGAGGAGGTCCGGAGCATGCAGCGCTAGTGGGGAGGCTCCCTCACACCACCCCGGGATGTCCTCTCCATCATCTATGGATGCCCTTCCCCTTCTCTGTCATCCCCTCCCTGGTGGGAAACCCTCAGCCCAGGCCTCAGCTGCTCCTAGTATAGTCTGTGTGACAGTGTGAGGTGGGGGACCCCCAGGCTGGCCCAGGCCAGGCAATGTGTCCTGCCCGATCCCAAGACCTAAGGAGCCCACCCATTTGCCTTGAGCTCCCTCCAGCCACAACAACATGCCCCTGGTCCTGAGGCAGTTTTACCACAATGGGCTATAGCATGTTAATCTGCGCAATTTCAGCCATGGCTAGACCAGCTTGGACAGGCTGAAAGATGGTCTCGTGGGTGGCCAGGTACCAAAGGGACACACAAGGTGCCACCATGGCTGCTGGGGAATGTGGGGCAGTTTGGGGGCCACAGAGACCACAGGTTAGTCACATTGGAACGAAGTTACCATAGTGACCTAGAAAGTGCCATGCCATGGGTGCTGGGGCCTACAGGGGTCACAGTGAGCCCACCTGACGGGCTTCCAAGTACCACAGAAAAAGCAACGCATTACATGTGACTTCTGGGCACAGTAAGTGCTGTGCCAGCTGAGAAGGCTATGAGAAGCCCAAGGAGTTCCAAAGCCCAAACTAAGCCCTGGCCTTCCCTCAGTTCTGGTCAGCCTACGTCCCATGCCAGACCCACGAACGGGATGCTGTGCGCCTCACCCTGGAACAAATTGACTTCATCCGCCTCATGTGTGCCTCCTATTCTGAGCTGGAGCTTGTGACCTCAGTTAAAGGTAGACGGGGGACTTCCCTGGTAGTCTAGAGGTTAAGACTCCACGTTTCCACTGCAGGGGGGTCGGGTTTGATCCCCGGTGGGGGAACTAAGAGCCCTCATGCTGCATGGCACGGCCAAAAAAAAAGGTAAACAGACTGGTGGTAGTGGGTGTTAGGGACTTCAGTAAGCTACCCCTGCCTCTGAAAATGATCATCTGACCTACGTGCCCCCAGCTCGCAACAATACCCGGAAGTTGGCTTGCCTTACTGGTGTGGAGGGCGGCCACTCACTGGACAGTAGCCTCTCCATCTTGCATACCTTCTATGCGCTGGGTGTGCGCTACGTGACACTCACCCACACCTGCTACATGCCCTGGTGAGCACCTGAATATATTCAGGAAAAAACGCATTCGCCCTTTTTGGCCAACCAAACAAGCGGGCAATACAAATCAACACTGCAAAGAAGTCTCACTAGGCATTGGTCAAAAGGGCCATGCTGAAAAAGTGTAAAAACCAGAAATGCAGGGCAAGTCAAGGAGAAAAGGGAGCTTTTTTACGCTGATGGGCGTGATATAAATTGCCAACGGCCACTCTCGAAAATTGTATGGTGTTTCCTAAAACATCTAAAAAACAGAGCTACAGAGCACAGGGCACTTCCACTCATGGGCTTATATCTTGAGAAAACCAAAAATCGACAGGACACAGGCACCCCAAATTTTAGGGCTGCTGTGTTCACAAAATCCTTGACTCGGGTACACCTTAAGTATCTCATGAAAGAGAAAAATGGATAAACAAGTTGTAGTACTTATGTACAATGGAATATCACTCAGCCATGAAATCAATGTCCTAAGGCTAGTAGCAGCATAATGAGTGGATTTAGGTACGATGATTCTAAGAGAAATACGTCACACAGATAAAGAAACTTATCATAAGATATCAGTTATAGACGGAATGTAAAAATCGCTACATGAACTAAATTACAAAACAGAACAGAGTCACACATTTAGAAAACACACTTATGGCTGCTTAAGGGGAAAGGTGAGGTGGGGTGATGCATAAAACAATAGTTTGAAATTAGCACAGATACCGTTCCATCAACCAAATATGTAATAGAGAAGACCTACTCATTGCTCAGTGAACAGGACTCAACACACCTTATTCACCACAGAAGAATATATCCGCATAGTAAGAATCTTAAAAAGTATTTATTGATATTTCTTGGTAAGTGAATATAGTGGGTGTAAACGGGCACAAACACAGCACTGAAAATCAGCTAAATCCCATTATAAATACAAATTACAAAAAAAATCAAAGATAGTGAAAGAGAGAGAAATTCTTACAAAATTCGTTCAGTGGCTGTGATGCAACCTGGATTGACCACATCTAGACCCACAGCTGGAAGAGACATAAGGCTGGACACTCTTGGGGGTGACCGGATTGGTGAGGTTGCGTGACCAAATGCAGACCCTTTAAAGTCATACTGCGTGCTACCCATTCCATGGGTCAGAAATCTCCAGGTTCAAGGGAATCTTCCTACAGCTAAAACATGCATGGGAAACCCAGAGGATGGTACACCATATGATCGGGAAATGTTTCTAAAACGCACCTCATTTTTCATCTCGTGGTGCTCGGGTTCGCCATTCCAGCTGCTTTACCAACAATCTCCCCACTTGGAGAATCAGCACCTTTAACCTCGTGTTTCGTACAGTTTGCAATTTGTCCAGAGGTTGAACGAGTAGAGGGGGAACCAATGAGAGATCAGCTCTAGGTGTTTGGACAGGCACGTGTCACTCTAATTTCCAATCAGGAAGAAAAATTAACCAAAGGCTCTGCCTGACCCCCGGAACCAGAATAGGGCCTGAAGCAATCCTGCGGTTTGGAGGCCAGCTCCCAAAAAGGCGAGTTGAAAAATGGATCTCAGAGGCACTAAAATTCACAAACCTGCAGGATAATAAATGATAACTTTCATACCTTATTGAGGTAAGGCAACGAAGAGGATTTGAAAACAAGGCAGAATTGCAGGAAACCGTTTTCAAGAGGTAGATCGGAGTCGCCTTTAAAGCACATGAAAAGCGGCAGAACTTCGACAATGATGCAGTTGGCCAAAAAGGGCGTACGTTTTTTTTTCCTGAATATATTCAGGAAAAAACGCGTAGGCCCTTTTTGTCCAACCAAGCAAGTGGGCAATGCAAATCAGCACTACAAAGAAGTCTCACTTCGCATCGTTCAAAAGGGGTTTTACCATGTTTGAAATTCCAATATTTTAGCCTGACACGTTTTTGGATTTTAGAAAAAAAATATTTTAAATGAGACAAAAAATCTTTTTTATGACCCAAAAAGACAGCAATAGTTTTATATTTTTATCTATTTCACTTGCACACAAAAGTCTCATGGGGTTATGTAAAGCAGTCCTGTTGGATGCTGTGCATGGTGCAAATATGGATTAAAGCTTTGGAATCTTAAGCTTCACTCACCTGAAACTTTTAAATTAGGATGCAAGCAATCCTTTCCAACATTTGAACAGAGAAAGAAACTGTCTTTATTTTATTTGTCAGGTAATTAATCTGTCTTTTGCCCCAAGGAGAGAAACACCTGGCACTTCTATCAATGTGTTGTACAAAAATCTTTGAACACAGAGTGCAAGCAGAGGCTGATACAAGATGTGAAAGAAAAAAAAAAGAGAGAGAGACCCCTGTGGCATTTTCTCCTAACTTATTGCAATCTCCCATTTAAAATGTGGGAATAATCAATCTTCTGAGGAAAAAGGCCCAAGGAAGCTTTTTGCTTTTGTGGAATAATGCAATGCCTAAAGATTTCATGAGGCAAGAAGAATTAATGAGAATGACCATGAGAAATCAAGAAAAGTCAGATCCATGGATGAAGTGATGTTTACCTCTGTGAATCAATGAGAAGTAGGAGCAAATGAAAAGAAAGCTGAATACAACATTTTCTGAATAAATGTAACCTTTCAGCTGTCATAGACAAATTAATGCTCACTATGATACAACATATTTAGTTCAGAAAGTTAAATTTAAAGCTGAACAATTAGATTTATTGAAGAAACGAAAACATATTTGTGGTTTAGAATATATAATGTGTTCTGCAACAGATAAGAAGATTACATAAATAAATAGAAATAAGACTAAATAGAGTAAAATAACAAATTAGATGTTATTAACATTAAAAACTGACACTCATCTAAAGAAAGAGGAGAGACAGAAAGAGAGAAGAACTTATATCAAGTATATATTTAAAACTCCTAAATAAGAAGTCTTCAGATGTTAAAAAAAAAAGTCTTCAATAAGAAGATAATGTAATAGCAAAGATGGGAAAAATATACCAAAAGATATTTCAAGAAAGAGAGTACAGAACGTTAAGTAAACATATCAAAAGATGCTTGGCTTCTTAGTAGTCAATTAAATGCAAAAAAGTCATACCTGGAATTATCACTCACCAACCAGAAAGTTCCAATGAAAATGACAGGTATTATCAAGTTTGACAAGAATGTGTGTAATCCTTGAATCTCATTCACTGCTGCTGAGGATGAAAAATCATACAAATGTTTTGAAAATATTTAAAAATATCTAAAAAGATAAACAGATGAAAGCTATGAGTCAAAAATTTTACTACTACATGTATATTGAACAATAATTTATACACATACCACCAAAGCTCAAGTTCTAGTATGTATATACCAGTGCAATTCTCAATAGACCCAAACTGAAAATCACTCATATTGTAATACATTTTGGAAAAAATTAATTAATAGTTAAATATTTACACTATGGAATCCTATGCAACAGTGTCAGTGCATGACAACAACAACAGGCAACCATACAGGCGTATTCATAAACAACATAAAATAAAAAAGCCCAATCCAAAAGTGATTTTACTGTGCCATTACATTTATATAAAATACAAAATACAGGTAAAGTGATCTTTTTGTTAGATACCAGAACAATATTAAACCTTAAGGGGAGTCACTAGAATTGGACAAGGGGGGCTCTAGTGTCTGGCAATTTTCTGTGTCTGTATCTAGAAGCTATGTATAGAGTGTATGCAGATTCTGAATCTTCTGAAATTTGTCATTTCCTTACAAACCATGCATATTTTTAGTTGTTTTTTATACATAACAAAAAGTAAAAATGATAGACTAGGGAAGGTAATTATATTAGCACTTTAATATCCATGCTTTTCAAGGTGGAAGTGAAAGGTATTAAATACTTGACATTGTGATTACTTCTTAAAAGTAAGGTGAAAATTTCAGATGAATAAATAAGACATACTTCTTCATATATCATCCTCAAAGAGGAGGAGTAGAAAGGAGTATTATTATTTTTTATTTAATATAGAACAGTTAAGATAGAAAATAATGAAAACAGACTAGGTTTAAAAAAGAGCACACTGGACTTCCCTGGTAGCTCAGTGGGTAAGAATTTGCCTGCCAATGCAGGGGACAGGGGTTCAATCCCTGGTCTGGGAAGATCCCACAGGCTGTAGAGCAACTAAGCCCGTGTGCCACGACTACTTGGCCTGCATTCTAGAGCCTGCAAGCAACAACTACTGAGCCTGCGTGACACAACTACTGAAGTCCATGCACCTAGAGCCCATACTCCACAAGAAGAGAAACCACAGCAAGGAGAAACCCATGCACCACAATGATGAGTAGCCCCTGCTCGACACAACTAGAGAAACCCTGTGCAGCATCGAAGACCCAACACAACCATAAATAAATAAAATTAAGTATTGTGACTGGTGAGATGACTCACTCATGTGGCTGTAAGTAAGAGGCCTCAGCTCCTTGCCACATGAATCTCTCCATAGGGCTGCTTGAGTGTCCTCATGACATGGCAGCTGGCTTACCCTAGGATGAGTGATCCAGCAGAAACCAAAGCAGAAGCTCCAATATCTTTTATACCTTTGGAAGCTGCACTTTGTCATTTCTGCAATGTCTTATTAGTTAAAACATCAGCCCTTTTCAATTGTGAGGAGGCACACAGGTGCATGATGACTGAGAGATAATTAGGGTATGATTAGGGCCTTCTTGGAGGCTGGCTACCAAGGTGGCTGACTCACCGAACACTGAAATTTGTTTTCTTCACTGATGGAGAGAAAATGGTGAGTGAATCTCATTGGTGTTCTTTGAGATGTACCAAAGCTAGCTCTTGCTCTCACCCCCAGCTGTGTGGCTGAGAGGGTCTTGGTGCTCCAGCCAGGTGTCAGGCCTGTGCCTCTGAGTTGGGAGAGCAGAGTTCAGAATATTGGTCTACCAGAGACCTTGGGCACCTTGTAATATCAAAACGGCGAAAGCCTCCCAGAGATATCCGTCTCAATGCTAAGACCCAGCTCCACTCAAAGACCAGTAAGATCCTGTGCTGGACATCCAATGCCAAACAACTAGCAAGACAGGAATGCAGGCCCACCAATTATCAGAGAGGCTGCCTAAAATCATAATAGGTCACAGACACCCCAAAACACAACACCGGATGCAGACCTGCCCAACAGAAAGACAAGATCCAGACAAACCCACCAGAACACAGGCACCAGTCCTCTCCCCCAGAAAGCATACACAACCCACTGAACCAACCTTAGCCACTGGGGGCAGACACCAAAAACAACAGGAACTATGAATCTTCAGCCTGCGTAAAGGAGACCCCAAACACCGTCCACAAAGCCAAATGAGAAGACAGAGAAACACAGAGCAGATGAAGGAACAAGGTAAAAACCCACCAGACCAAACAAATGTAGAGGAAATAGGCAATCTACCTGAAAAAGAATTCAGAGTAGTGATACTAAATATGATCCCAAATCTTGGAACTGGAATGGAGAATATACAAGACATGTTTAACAAGGACCTAGAAGAACTGAAGAGCAAACAAATAATGATGAACAACACAGTAAATGGAATTAAAAATTTTCTAGAAGGAAACAATAGCAGAATAACTGAGACAGAAGAATGGATAAATGACCTGGAAGATAAAATAGTGGAAATAACTACTGCAGAGCAGAATAAAGAAAAAAGAATGAAAAGAATTGAGGACAATCTGAGACACTTCTGGGACAATGTTAAACACACCAACATTCGAATATAGGGGTCACAGAAGTAGAAGAGAAAAAGAAAGAGACAGAGAAAATATTTGAAGAGATTATAGTTGAAAACTTCGCTAATATGTGAAAGGAAATCGTTAATCAAGTCCAGGAAGTGCAGAGAGTCCCATACAAGATACACCCAAGGAGAAACATGCCAAAACATATATTAATCAAACTATCAAAAATTAAATGCAAAGAAATAATATTAAAAGCAGCAAGGGAAAAACAACAAATAACATACAAGGGAATCCCCATAAGGTTAACAGCTGATCTTTCAGCAGAAACTCTGCAAGCCAGAAGGGACAGGCAGGACATATTTAAAGTGAAGAAAGGGGAAAAGCTACAACCAAGATTACTCTACCCAGCAAGGATCTCATTCAGATGCAACAGAGAAATTAAAGACAAGCAAAATCTTTACAGACAAGCAAAATCTAAGAGAATGCAGCACCACCAAACCAGCTTTACAACAAATGCTAAAGGAACTTCTCTAGGCAGGAAACACAAGAGAAGGAAAAGACGTACAATAACAAACCCAAAACAATTAAGAAAATGGTAATAAGAACATACATATCAATAATTACCTTAAATGTAAATGGATTAAATGCTCCAACCAAAAGACATAGACTGGCTGAATGGATCTGAAAACACGACCAGCATATATGCGGTCTACAAGAGACTCATTTCAGACCTAGGGACACATACAGACTGAAAGTGAGGGGATGGAATAAAATATTCCATGCAAGTGGAAATCAGAAGAAAGGTAGAGTAGCAATTTTCATATCAGAAAAAAGAGACTTTAAAATAAAGACTATTACAGGAGACAAAGAAGGACACTACATAATCATCAAGGGATCAACCTAAGAAGAAGACATAACAATTGTACATATTTATGCACCCAATATAGGAGCACCTCCATACATAAGGAAAAGGCTAACAGCCATAAAAGGGGAAATCGAAGGTAACACAATCGTAGTAGGGGACTTTAACACCCCTCTTTCACCAATGAACAGATCATCCAAAATGAAAATAAATAAGGAAACACAAGCTTTAAATGATACATTAAACAAGATGGACTTAATTGATATTTATAGGACATTCCATCCAAAAACACAGAATACACTCTTTCTCAAGTGTTTGAGGAACATTCTTCAGGATAGATCATATCTTGGGTCACAAATCAAGCATTGGTAAATTTAAGAAAATTGAAATTGTATCATGCATCTTTTCTGACAACGCTATCAGAATAGATATTAATTACAGGAAAAAATCTGTAAAAGAATACAACCACATGGACACTAAACAATACACTACTTTATAACCAAGAGATCACTGAAGAAATCAAAGAGGAAATTAAAAAATACCTAGAAACAAATGGCAATGAAAACATGACGACCCCAAACCTATGGGATGCAGCAAAAGCAGTTCTAAGAGGGAAGTTTATAGCAATAAAATCCTGCCTCACGAAACAAGAAACATCTCAAATAAACAAGCTAAACTTACACCTAAAGCAATCAGAGAAAGAAAGAAAAAAAAAAAAACCCAAAGTCAGCAGAGGAAAGAAATCATAACGGTCAGATCAGAAATAAATGAAAAAGAAATGAAGGAAACAGCAAAGATCAAAAAAACTAAAAGCTGATTCTTTGAGAAGATAAACAAAAGTGATAAAACCATTAGCCAGAGTCATCAAGAAAAAAAGGGAGAAGACTCAAATCAATAAAATTACAAATGAAAAAGGAGAAGTAACAACTGACACTGCAGAAATACAAAGGATTATGAGAGGTTACTGCAAGCAACTATATGCCAGTAAAATGGACAACCTGGAAGAAATGGACAAATTCTTAGAAAAGCACAAACTTCCAAGACTGAACCAGGAAGAAATAGAAACTATAAACAAACCAATCCGAAGCACTGAAATTGAGACTGTCATTAAAATCTTCCAACAAACAAAAGCCCAGGACCAGATGGCTTCAAAGGCAAATTCTATCAAATATTTAGAGAAGAGTTAACACCTAACCTTCTCAAACTCTTCCAAAATATAGCAGAGGGAGGAACACTCCCAAACTTATTCTATGAGACCACCATCTCCCTGATACCAAAGCCAGACAAAGATGTCACAAATAATGAAAACTACAGGCCAATATTACTGACGAACATACATGCAAAAATTCTCAGCAAAATACTAGCAAAAAGAATCCAACAGCACATTAAAAGGATCATACACCATAATCAAGCTGGGTTTATCCCAGTGATGCAAGGATTCTTCAATACATGCAAACCAATGTGATACACCATATTAAAAAGCCTGAAGGATAAAAACCATATGATCATCTCAATACATGCAGAAAATGCTTTCAACAATATTAAACAGTCATTTATGATAAACCTCTAAAAAGTAGGCATAGAGGGAACTTTCCTCAACATAGTAAAGGCCATATATGACAAACCCACAGTCATCATTGTTCTCAATGGTGAAAAAGTGAAACCATTTCCACTAAGATCAGGAACAAGACAACGTTGCCCACTCTCACCACTATTATTCAACACACTTTTGGAATTTTTACCTACAACAATCAGATAAGAAAAAGAAATAAAAGGAATCCAACTCGGAAAAGAAGAAGTTAAGCTGTCACTGTTTGCCACTAGACGACATGATACTATATATAGAGAATCCTAAAGGTGCTACCAGAAACCTACTAGAGTTAATCAATGAAGTTTGTAAGGCTGCAGGATACAAAATTAATGTACAGATATCCCTTTCATTCCCATACACTAAAGATGAAAAGTCTGAAAGAGAAATTAAGGAAACACTCCCATTTACCCATGCAACAAAAGGAATAAAATACCTAGGAATAAACCTACGTAAGGAGACAAAAGACTTTTACTCAGAAAACTATAAGACACTAATGAAACAAATCAAAGATGACACAAACAGGTGGAGAGATATACCATGTTCTTGGATTGGAAGAATCAACACTGTGAAATCACTATACTACACAAAGCAATCTACAGATTCAATGCAATCCCTATCAAAATACCAATGGCATTTTTCAGAAAACTACAACAAAATATTTCCCAATTTGTATGGAAACACAAAAGACCCCGAACAGCCAAAGCAATCTTGAGAAGAAAAACAGAGCTGGAGTAATCAGAATCCCTGACTTCGGACTATACTACAAAGCTACAGTAATCAACACAGTATGGTACTGGCACAAAAACAGAAATATATATCAATGGAACAGGAGAGAAAGCCCAGAGATAAACCCAGACACACATGGTCACCTTATTTTTGATAAAGGAGGCAAGAATATAGAATGAAGAAATCACGGCCTCTTCAATAAGTGGTGCTGGGAAAACTGGACAGCTACAGGTAAAAGAATTAAATTAAAAGACTCCCTAACACCATACACAAAAATAAACTCAAAATGGATAAAAGACTTAACGTAAAGCCAGACACTATAAAATTCTTAGAGGAAAACATAGGCAGAACACTCTATGACATCAATCACAGCAAGATCCTTTTTGACCCACTGCCTAGAGAAATGGAAATAAAAATAAAAATAAAAACATGGGACCTAATGAGACTTAAAAGCTTTTGCACAGCAAAGGAAAACATAAACAAGATGAAAAGACAACCCCCAGAATGGGAGAAAATATTTGCCAATGAAGCAACTGACAAAGGTTTAATCTCCAAACTTTACAAGCACCCCCTGCAGCTCAATATCAAAGAAACAAACAAGCCAATCCATAAATGGGCAGAAGACCTATTAGACATTTCTCCAAAGAAGATATACAGATTGCCAGGAAACACATGAAAGAATGCTCAACATCACTGATCATTAGAGAATTGCAAATCAAAATTACAATGAGGTATCATCCCACACAGGTAAGAATGGCCATCATTCAAAAAATCTACAAACAATAAATGCTGCAGAGGTGTGGAGAAAAGGGAACCCTCTTGCACCGTTGGTGGGAATGTAAATTGATACACAGACACTATGGAGAACAGTATGGAGGTTCCTTAAAAAACTAAAAATAGAGCTACCATATGACACAGCAATCCCACTACTGGGCATATACCTGGAGAAAACCATAATTCAAAAAGAATCATGTTGGGCTTCCCTGGTGGCGCAGTGGTTCAGAGTCCGCCTGCCGATGCAGGGGACGAGGGTTCGTGCCCCGGTCCGGGAAGATCCCACATGCCGCGGAGCTGCTGGGCCCGTGAGCCATGGCCGCTGAGCCTGCGCGTCCGGAGCCTGTGCTCTGCAATGGGAGAGGCCACAACAGTGAGAGGCCCGCATACCGCAAAAGAAAAAAAAAAAAAAAGAATCATGTTCCACAATGTTCATTGCAACTCTATTTGCAATAACCAGGACATGGAAGCAACCTAAGTGTCCATCAACTGATGAATGGACAAAAAAGATTTTGCACATCTTCAATATAAAATGGAATATTATCAGCCATAAAAATAAATGAAATTGAGTTCTTTATAGTGAGGCGGATGGACCTAGAGTCTGTCATACAGAGTGAAGTAAGTCAGAAAGACAAAAACAAATACTGTATGCTAACACATATATATGGAATCTAAAAAAAGAAAAAAAAAATGGTTGGGAAGAAACTACGGGCAGGACAGGAATACAGACGCAGACGTAGAGAATGGACTTGAGGACATGGGGAGGGGGAAGGGTAAGCCAGGACGAAGTGAGAGAGTGGCATTAACTTATATATACTACCAAAGGTAAAATAGATAGCTAGTAGGAAACAGCTGCATAGCATGGGGAGATCAGCTCAGTGCTTTGTGACCACTTAGAGGGGTGGGAAACGGAGGGTGGGAGGGAGATGCAAGAGGGAGGAGAAATCGGGATATATTTATATGTATAGCTGATTCACTTTGTTATACAGCAGAAACTAACACACCATTGTAAAGCAATTATAGTCCAATAAAGATGCTAAAAATAAATAAATAAGTAAATAATTTATACCTCCCCCAAATTAAGTCTTTTTAAAAATAAATAAATAGGGCTTCCCTGGTGGCGCAGTGGTTGAGAGTCCGCCTTCCGATGCAGGGGACGCAGGTTCGTGCCCCGGCCTGGGAAGATCCCACATGCCACAGAGTGGCTAGGCCCGTGAGCCATGGCTGCTGAGCCTGCACGTCTGGAGCCTGTGCTCCGCAACGGGAGAGGCCACAACAGTGAGAAGCCCGCGTACCGCAAAAAATAATTAAATAAATAAATAATTAAATAAATAAATAAAAAAGGGTACTCAATAACATGGTAACTCTAAACCTAAGTATTTTCAATACTACAGCAAAGGTAAATGGATTAATGTCTCCTATTAAAGTGTAATTTTTTTATATTATGTGCAACTAAAATTTTTTCCCAATATACAGGTAAAATAAAATAATTACTTTAGAAAGGTGAAAACATTCCATGTATTTAAAAACAGTAAAACGATAAGCATATGATATGCATCTTAGATAAAGTAGTGTTTAATTTCAGAACAATTTGTCATTATTGTAACTAGTACTATTATCCCAATTTCTTAAAAATATTTCAATACTTTTTCTATTTGAAAAAATACTTTAATATTTTTTTCTTTGCTCTTTTGTGGTCTAATACATGGTAAGTATTTAGCTGCTAACATAACTTAAAAATATATGTTGTTTTTTACAGCCAAACAAAACTGAATCAAGAAGAAATAGATAACTTGAACAGACTGATCACTACAAGCAAAATAGAAACTGTAATTTACAAAAACTCCCTACCCACAAAAATCTAGGATCAGATGGTTTCATAGGCAAATTCTACCAAATATACAAAGCAAAACTTACACTGATTCTTCTCAAACTCTTCGAAAAGATTGAAGATTAAGGAATACATCCAATGACATTGTATGAAGCCACCATCACCCTGATATCAAAACCAGATTGGCGGGGGGACTTCCCTGGTGGTACAGTGGTTAAGAATCCATCTGCCAATGCAGGGGACATAGTTTCAAGCCCTGGTCCGGGAAGATCTCACATGCCGTGGAGCAACTAAGCCTGTGTGCCACAACTATTGAGCCTGTGCTCTACAGCCCACGAGCCACAACTACTGAGCCTGATAGCCACAACTACTGAAGCCCACGCACCTAGAGCCCATGCTCTGCAAAAAAGAAGCCAGTGCAGTGAACAGCCCGCACACCACAACGAAGAGTAACCCATACTCGCCACAACTAGAGAGAGCCCGTTCACAGCAACAAACACCCAATGCATCCAAAAATAAATAAAGAAAGAAATTTACTTAAAAATAAAAAAACACAGATGGGGACTTTTCTGGTGGTCCTGCAGTTAAGATTTTGCCTTCCAGCGCAGGGGGTGTGGGTTCAATGCCTAGTGGTGGAGCTAAGATTCCACATGCCTCACAAATAAGAAACCAAAACATAAAACAGAAGCAATACTGTAACAAATTCAATAAAGACTTTAAAAAAACACAGAGAAAGACACTAGCAAAAAAGAAAATTGCAGGCCAATATCTCTGATAAATATGGATGCAAAAATTCTCAACTGAATATTAGAAAACCGAATCTGACAGCACATAAGAGGATCATACACCATGATCGAATTTGATTCACCCCCGTGTCACAAAGTTGTTTCAACATATGCAAATCAATCAACATGATACACTCCATCAACAAAGGAAAAACACAAAACAAATGATCATCTCAATAGATGCCGAAAAAGCATCTGAGAAACTTCAACATCCATTCATGATAAAAACGCTTACTAAAATGGGTATAAAGGAAACATATCTCAACATAATAAAAGCTATTTATGACAAACCCACAGCCAATATAATATTCAATGCTCATGACAAAATATCAAAGAAGCACGGAAAAGTGATGGAGGAGATGGAGAAACTTCTCAGTGTGCAGGTGCAGGATCAACATCAGCGCTAAATCCTGCTCAGCTTATGGTGATTCAAGAGAAAGCTAAAAGCCTTTATGAAGACTTGAAGAAGAAACACGGGAAAGAATCAGAGGGCATATTTTTTAATGCCAGCCATGGCTGTTTTCATAGGTTCAAGAGTAGAGCCAACCTCAACAAGGTAAAAGTAAGTGGAGAGGCAGCAGGTGCAGATAGGGTAGCTGTCCAGGAACTTCCTGAAACACTTTGAGAAATTATTGATAATGGTGTGCATGTACCCAACCAGGTGTTTAATGTGGATGAGACACAACTGTACTGGAAGAGGATGCCAGACTGAAGTTACATCAGTAAGAAGGAAAAGTTGATGCCGGGCTGTAAAGCAGAAACAGATAGTCTAACTGTTGTTTGGTGGAAATTCTTCCAGTGATATGAAGCTGAAGCCTCTCTTAGTTCATCATTCAGAGAACCCAAGAACCCTTAAAAACATAGCCAATGACTCTCTTCCTATTGTGTGGAAGCGTAACCCCAAATCCTGGATTACACAGGCCACGTTCCAGGACTGGTTTTGCCAACACTTTATCCCAGATGTAGAGAAATATTGCTCGGAGAAGGACGTCCCAGAAAAACATTCTTTTGCTGCTTGACAATGCTCTGGGCCACCCCCCTTTCATGGATGACTTTTCCCAACGTCAAAGTAGTGCATCTGTCACCGAATACTGCATTGCTCATCCATCCTATGGACCAGGAAGTTATAGCGACTTTCAAGAAATATTATTTATGTCACACTTTTTGTCAGGCAGTAAAGGTAAGTGAGAAATCAGGAAGAACCTAGGGACAATTTTGGAAGGACTATAACATCTACAAGGCCATAAAAAACATTGACTTTGCATGGTGTGAGTGTATGTTGGTCACCATGAATGGGGTTTGGAAGAACCTTTGCCCACAGTTTGTTCATGATGTTTGTGGATTTGAGAAGGCAGATCAGAAGTCTGAAGAGGTCTTCAGCAACGTAGTGACCCTCAGCGAGAAGCTGGAGCTAGATCTGCAAGAGGACGATTTCATTGAACTCCTTGCTGTGCAACATGAGGAGCTTACTGATGGAATTGGAGGCGCAGAGAAAGGATGAAGAGGGACAGGAGGAAGAAGAAGTAACAGAAGAACTGAAGAGATTCACGACACAGAAAATGCCAAGGGCATCTTCTAAATTTGAGGAGGCACTGTTAGTTTTTGAGGCACAGGGCTCGAACCTACAATGGTACCCAAAGGTGGCAGCAGCCATTCAGAATGCAATCCAGTGCTACCATGTCATCATCTATGATGAGAAAAAACGAGCTACAACCCAGACATCAGTGGATCATTTTTTCAAGAGGGTAGATAGAATAAATCCAGCAAGGAACCAGAACCTGCGTCATCAATGTCAGGTACGAGTGAAATTGGAGCTTGCCCCCTGTCTCCCACTGCTGATAATCCTTCACCTCTACCATCTCCCGCCTCCTCTCCCTGCTCCAATCAGTAACTCTTCTCGCCTGTTCCCTCGATGCCAGCCCCAGTATCCCAGCTGTTGTGCTGTATTACTGTACTTTTCAAGTTACTGTACTGTAAGACTAAAAATCTCTTCTTTGTTTTTGTGTTTGTTTCTTATATACTGTTTGTGTGAAAAGTATTATAAACCTATTATGGTACAATACCATATAGCCGACTGTGTAACCTGGGTACCTCGGCTAACTTTGTTGGACTTACAAACAAATTGGACTTACAAACGCACTCTTGGAACAGAACTTGTTCATACGTAGCGGACTTACAGTAAAAGCAAAAAAGAAACAGGAACTAATCAAACTTACAAGCTTTTGCACAGCAAAGGAAACCATAATCAAAATGAAAATACAACCTATGGGCTGGGAGAAAATATTAGCAAATGATGAGACTGACAACGGCTTAATTTACAAACTATACAAACAGCTCCTACAACTCAATAACAATATAACAAATAACTCAATGGAAAAATGGGTAGAAGACCTAAATAAACATTTCTCTAAAGAAGACATACAGATAGCCAATAGGCACATGAAAAGATGCTAATCATCACTAATTATTAGAGAAATGCAAATCCAAATTACAATGAGGTATCACTTCACACTGATCAGAATGGCCATCATTAAAAAAAATCTACAATTAACAAATGCTGGATGGGGTATGGAGAAAAGGGAACCCTTCAGCACTGTTGGTGGCCATGTAAGTTGGTGCAGCCACTATGGAAAACAGTATGGAGGTTCCGCAAAAAAACTATAAAGAGAGTTGCCATATGATCTAGCAATCCCACTTCTGGACATATATCTAGACAAAATTATAATTCAAAAAAATACATAAAACCCTATGTTCGTAGAAGCACTATTTATAATAGCCAAGACATGGAAACAACCTAAATGTTCATTAAAAAATGAATGTATAAAGAAAGTGTGGTATACGTATACAATAGATATTACTCAGACATAAAAAAGAATGAAATAATGCCATTTGCAGCAACATGGATGGACATAGAGATAATGATACTAACTGAGGTAAATCATAAAGAGAAAGACAAATACCATATAATATCACTTACATGTGGAATCGAAAACAGGACACAAATGAACATGTCAGCAAAACAGAAACAAACACACAGATATAGAAAACAGAGTTGTGGCTGCCAAGGAGAGAGTGATGGAAAGATTGGGAGTTTTGGAATAGCAGAAGCAAACTATTCTACATAGGATGGACAAGCCACAAAGACCTACTGTACAGCAGAGGAAACTATATTCAGTATCCTGTGATAAACCATAATGGAAAAGAAAATATATATATATATATATATATATATATATATATATACATATATATATATATATGACTGAATCACTTTGCTGCACAGCAGAAATTAATACAATAATGTATAAAGGCTGCAGAGGGTGTGGAGAAAAGGGAACCCTCCTGCACTGTTGGTGGGAATGTAAACTGATACAGCCACTATGGAGAACAATATGGAGGTTCCTTAAAAGCTAAAAATAGAACTACCATATGACCCAGCAATCCCACTACTGAGCATATACCCGAAGAAAACCATAATTCAAAAAGATACATGTATCACAATATTCACTGTAGCACTATTTACAATAGCCAGGACATAGAACCAACCTAAATGTCCATCGACAGATGAATATAGAAAGAAGATATGGCCTATATATATAATGGAGTATTACTCAGCCATAAAAAGGAATAAAATTGAGTTATTTGTAGTGAGGTGGTTGGACCTAGAGTCTGTCATACAGAGTGAAGTACGTCAGAAAGAGAAAAACAAATACTGTATGTGAACACATATATATGGAATTCAGAAAAATGGTACTGACGAACCTAGTGACAGGGCAGGAATAAAGACACAGATGTAGAGAACGGACTTCAGGACACAGGGCTGAAGGGGAGACAGGGACGTAGTGAGAGAGTAGCACTGACATATATACACTACCAAATGTAAAAGAGCTAGTGGTAAGCTGCCGCATAGCACAGGGAGATCAGCTCGGTGCTTTATGTCCCCCACAGGGGTGGTGGGATAGGGAGTCTGGGAGGGAGCCTCAAGACGGGGGGATATGGGGATATATGTATACATATAGGTGATTCACTTTGTTGTAAAGCAGAAACTAATACAGTGTTATAAAGCAATTATACTCTAATAAACATGTATTTTAAAATACCACAACGTTGTAAATCAAGTACACTAGAAAATATTTCTTAAGTGAAAAAGATTTTTTGAATGTATGTTTTATTGTGTGTGTGTACCACAGGTTCAATATATATGAATTATGTCAAATTGATTACATTGTTTTTCAAAATAAAGAATTTTTGATATTCTACATCAGCTGCATAATATAAATGCAGAAAAACTATATTATTTTTTTCTAAAGTTCAGAAATACCCATTTTGCTCATTCGGTATACTATAAACCACTAACTGTTAAAAAGGGATTCATGACCTCTTTCTTCCAAAGAAATATTTCTGCATTCACACAAGTTTAATAGAATGTTCCACCATGAACTGGCTTCCCACCTTAGAGACACAAGATTTGCATCCTGAAATCTCTTTCTTGCAAAAATGTCCAAGTAGCATCCTAGCATTACAGAAAAGAAATGCTTTTTGCCAGATCTCAAATTACATACAACTTTATCACGACATCATGTATGTTTTTTTCCACACACATAGACTGCATTTTATTTTTACAAGAGAAAAATCAACTGACACCAAACATTGTAAATGGATGACCACAGCAAAAGCAACAATGATTGTAATTACCAAACATGAAACACACTCATACTATTGTCATAATATTGACATTCATTCCAGGAATCCTCCACAGCTCCTTTATTTTGCAGTGAAAGACACCATGTTTTTTGTTTGTTTGTTTGTTTGTTTGTTTGTTTTGCAGTAGGCGGGCCTATCAGTGTTGTGGGCTCTCCCATTGTGGAGCATAGGCTCCAGACATGCAGGCTCAGCGGCCATGGCTCACGGGCCTAGCCGGTTCGTGGCATGTGGGATCTTCCCGGACCGGGGCACGAACCTGTGTCCCCTGCATCGGCAGGCGGACTCTCAACCACTGCACCACCAGGGAAGCCTGACATCATATATATTTAAATTATCAGCACTCACCTGAGATCTTCAAAAATCAACAAAAACATAATTTTGTGCTCTCTTTCATTTATTCTGGTTCTAAGTGGTCATTTCTAAACGAAAGTATTTAAGTATGTTAACGTCATCTTATAACATCATATTTCAAATGACTACCGTCTCTCCAAAGATGCAATATGAGGAACTCATAATTAGGCTCTCCAAAGTTTTACTCTTTGAATCTGTATTACACTTCTGCTGAACTTCACACTGTTCATTATTCTCTGAGAATATTCTTTTTCTTGTATGCCCATCTCACATGCTCTTTCATTTCATGAATTTTTTTCCTACAATTTTATGCCTAGTTTATTTCTGAGAAAATGCATTATTACAGATTGATAATTATAGACACAAAAACTTCTATATAATTCCCTGAGAGTTTCAAAAACTCCTTCTTCTTTTTTTTTTTTAAATACCTAGATTCTGAAGCTCTCCACAAAGCATTACTAAAATTGCATTTACATAGTATCTACATATTAATCACACATTAATGCATTTACAATTGTATTATGCTTTATTGCTAATTTTGGAGCATAAACGTAGCTGTCTTATTTACCACCCTCTTGGAAATCACTTTAATATTTGCACTTAGGACTTGAAAGAGAATGGATAAATAAAAACCTGAAGAATATGCAAATACAATTTATATATTTCTCATAAAATTAGGTGATTATCTAACCTTTATCCAGAAAAAAGAAGAGCCCACATACTCTGCAGTCATGATACTCGAGAATGTGTGGTCTTCCAGCAGGAAAACATGCAGTAATCCACGTGGCAGAGTTTACCTGTGACCAGCTGGGGTTAGTGTCTGTCTTATGCATTCCTTACATGCAACATATCAGGAGTGGCCAAAGTGAATTTGTCAGTTGTGGCAATAAGTATAATGAAGATTTGTAGCAGGTCATGCTCATATATGCAGCACAGGTACAATCAACACTTTGCTCAATTCTGGTAGATCTAAATCTGTATCTGTTACTTTGTCTTTAAGGAGGAAATGTCAGAACTGACTTACCAAAAAGAAGTGTTTTGTTTGTTTGTGTGTTTTAATTACAGTCACGGTGAGTAAGACATAGCTCAGAACAACTAATGTGACTTAGTGATTCTCTCATCAGGAAATGCAGTTTCTACGTCCCTGTTTATTCTCCACATCTTGTAGTAAGTTAAGTTTCAGTGAAAGATAAATCTACAGGGTAAAAAGAAAAGAAAACTTACATGTGTTGATAAGATCATTCTGACAGGTTTTACCACGTATGTCAGTGTTTCTGGTGATGGACACAAGCTAGAGCTCCCTACTCTGACATTTTCACTGATGTCATTCCCCTTGATCCTCAATTTGAAAGTGGATAAAAATGTTTTCTATGTTTTCTTCTTTAAGAAATTAAATAAAGAATGCTGTCTAGACATGATCCTCTAATGACTTTCAGTCAGTGGTCATCAAGAGAAGAAAAGCACAGAATCTCATCCCCACAGAAGGGTGACATTCAGTCAGGTAAGAAAATTCTCCCCAAAATCAGAGCTTCATCTTTAACATTCAATCAAAGGCTTTCACAGGTGCTTCATACTCTGCACTCAGCCTTACCATATGGGATTGGCTCTGAGAATCTCACACCAGATGACTGACAAACATGTCATAGTGCACTGATCTGGGACCAGATCCTGCCTCTCTTAACGATCTCCCGCAGGGACATTGCAATATTCTGGGATATTGCCTGGAGCCCTCTACTCTATACAGGTACACTTCCAAGTAGAAACAGAAGCTTTGATTCTCATTGGGACCCCTGCTCTGTCCCACCAACCTCTCTAGAAATATGATGTTCTAATCTCTCCTGATCAGAACATTGCACGGTCTCTCCCTGTGCTAATTTAGTAAAGATAAAAGAGAAACAAGAAAGAGCAAACTATGCAGGGAGCAATATATAAGATTCCTTTACTTAATGTATTTATCTGATACACACAAATATTGAGAAATATAGATTCATTTCATAATGGTCAAGAAAAGAGGAGGAACCTCCATGCCAACAGTATATATAAATTGGAATCAATCCTGCATAAGCTCCAGCTAAAGCTTAGCTACGAGGTACTAACTCTTCTCATAAAGAAGCAATAGTTCTCCATCATTTGAAGCACACTGAGGACTCAGACAGCTGGACGCTGAGGGTGTGTAGTCTCCTCACTTGAATTCTGTACCTGCATCACAGAGCAATGAAATATTCCCAAAGAATTATTAAGGATGAGGTGGGGAGCCGAAATAAAAAAGATGAAACCACAGTCTGCCCTACCATCCGTTCTGCTGGATATTACCACCATCTTGGCCCAGTATGACCTTCCGACTTTTCTCTGGGCCTCTCTACTTCCCACCTCCATCCTCTCATTATATCTTACCTACACTTGGAAACGACTCTAGTTTTTCCACTGATCTTCATCAACAAGCAATCCAAATAGTAACTGTGTATATAACTCCTTAGAAACCTCAGGTATGACTCAGTAATACATGACCTTCGAAGTCAAAAGTTTTCCTAATTCCCTTTATTATTATTTTTTCCAATTTCCATGTACTTACACTCTCAGGACCTCCACTGTTCTCAGGTTCGTCTTCCCTGCAAAATCTGTCAACTTAGACATAGACTTAAGTACCACCCTCTAATTATCTCCTAGGGAATCCAGTTTTTAAAAAAGCCTCAGCAAGCCTTATGGACTTTATTAAAGACTCTTAAAGATAACCCATGGGAGATAGCAGTACACCCACAGATATCTATTTAATACACCCTCAGAGTAATTTTTTTTCTTTTTTATAAAGTCTCTTCTGTCCAATGAAGACTCTCAGCTCTTCTTCTTCAACATATGCCGTGTCTCACCCTTCTGATTACTCTCTGCTGTATCCCAGGGCCACTCCCTTTCCTGATATTACATTCTTTCCCAATTTTGTATGTTAGTAACATCAAATAACATAAAGTATAACATGTTAATTATTATAAAGTGCACCGTTCAGTGATATTAAATACATTCATATTATTGGGCGATCAACATCGCCATTTATCTTTCTAATTCTTTTCTACATTTTAAAACTGTAACTCTATATCCTTTAAACATAACTTTCCTTTTTGTTCCATAACCACCTGAAAAGCATCATTACCCTCCCAATTTCTATGGTTTTGACTACACTAAGTACCCCATATAATTGAAATAAGTAGTTGCATTGTTATGACTCACTAAAAGTCACAAAAATGGCATATTTGGTAGCTAAATTTCCTCAGGATTCATCCATGTTGTAGCATATTCCTAGATGTTTTCCTTCTTAACACTGAATAATATTGTATTATATGGGTATACCACACTTTGCTTATCCAGGAACTAGTGGATGAACATTTAGGTTGCTTTCATATTTTAGCTACTGTGATTATTACTGCTCTATACACTGGAGTACAAATATTACTTTAAGACCCTGATTTCAATTCCTTTGGGTATACCTCATAGTAAAAATTTCCTGGATCATGTAGTAATTCTATTTTTCAATATCTGAAAAATTGCCATACTCTTTTGCAAAGCAGCTGTATCATTCTACATTCCCACTGACAGAGCACAATGCTTCCAACTCCCTCACATCCTCACCAATACTTGTTTTCTGCTTGTGTATGTGTGTGTGTGCTTGTGTGTGTATGCATGCACACAAATATATAAACATGCATTTAATGATATGGAGCATCTATTCAAGTGCTTAGTCATTTGTACATCTTTTTGAAGAACCATCTATTCAAGTCTTTTATCCATTTTTGAATCAGGGTGTTTGCTTCTTGTTGAGTTGTAGGAGCCCTCTGTATATTCTGAATAGAAATCTCTTGTCAGATAGATGGCTTTCAAATATTTTCTCCCATCTTGTGTGTTGCCATTTTATTCTGTTTACATTCCTTTGATACACATTTTTTTAAATATGTACTGCAAATTGTTTATTTTTTTGTTAGCTGTACCTTTGTTGTTCCTTCGTTTCATATTGAGGAAATAACTGCCAAATACAGTGTCATGAAGCTCTTCTCCTGTGTCTTCTTCTAAGACTTTTTATTTTATTAGGTCTTATATTTAGTTTTTTGATATGTTTTCATTAATTTTTGCATATGATGTTAGGTAAGGGTCCATCTTCCTTCTTTTGCATGTTGACAACAAGATTTCTCAGCATCATTTGTTGAAAATACTATCCTTTCTACTTTGAAAAGACTTGGCAACTTGTCAAAACCCATTTGGCCATATATCAGGGTTTATTTCTGGGTGTTCTATTCTATTCTATTGGTCTTGAATAAGGGAAAATATAGTATAACCTATCCAGGTTGATAAAGAACATAAAGAAAGACCAGGACTGAGAATTAGGAGGGCAATATAAAAAAGCAGGGAGTAAAAGACAGTGTGAGAGAAGATCTTGTACTTGCAAGTTCATGGAAATATGATCATGTTAAATCACTAAACGCCTGACTTTGAACAATACCGTAAATGTGCTAGCAAGAAACGTAACACTTACCCATCTCTGGGAAATACAGTATGGGCAAAAAGATAAACTACACACAAATATATTAAAAAGGGAAGGGTTTTCATGGTGTGAGAATATTGTGGGAGTTGAAATACAATTTACTTCTGTTCTACCATTGTCTCTAAAATTTATCAAAGTGTATATACAAGCAATTCCAATTCTGGTAATGTGCTTGACAGGTTTAATATGAACTTCAGCAGACCAGTAAATGTACATTCATAGTAGGACTGTTCCCTAATCCAAAAAACAAAACACAAAAACTGTAAAGATTAGAGTTCACTTTGTCAACACACATACAGATGCAGCGATGGTTAACGGTCCAAAAAAAGAAGGTGAGCATGGGTGCAAGAGGTTAATCCCCAGTCTGGTGTGGGGTGCAGAGTTTGAGGGTAAAACCGGTAGAAAATGCTTTTGTCCTATCCTTGATTTTTGAGGTATGGAAATTCACAGGTCACTACCTTCATTTCAAAATGAATGAATGCACTATTTAATTTTTTTTAAAACAGGAGAAGTAAACATGAGTGATAATAAATTTTAAACTGTCGCTAGTCAAATAAGATACTAAGAAAAATTAAATCATATGATTTAAGAATGAAGTGGAGAGATTGTCTAAGATGGTAGCATTCAAAGACCCGGAGCTTGATGCCTCTCATGGGCACATGAAAGTCACAACTGTTTACAGAACAGCAATTGATGAAAAAGGCCGGGACCTACCATAAAAGATGTTTTAGAGCTAAAGATATAAGGAAGGCACCTCGGCAAGACAGGAAGGAAGGGCAAAATCTCAACAGAGTCAAGACCCATCCCCCCAGGTGGGTGGCCCACAGATGGGAGAATAATTACAATTTCTGAGGTGCACCCAGGTGGCAAGGGGTATGAACCCAACATCAGGCTCCCAAGCCCAGAGACCCTGTTCTGGAAAGAAGGGTTCCTAGAAAGTTGGGCTTTGAAGACCAGTGGTGCTTATTTTCCAGAGAGCCAGAGGGTTGTGGGAAATAGAGATTCCACACTTAAAAGATGCTCACAGGGCTTCCCTGGTGGCTCAGTGGTTGAGAGTCCACCTGCTGATGCAGGGGACACGGGTTCGTGCCCCGTTCCGGGAGGATCCCACATGCCGTGGGGCGGTTGGGCCCATGAGCCATGGCCGCTGAGCCTGCACGTCCGGAGCCTGTGCTCCGCAATGGGAGAGGCCACAGCAGTGAGAGGCCCGCATACTGCAAAAAAAAAAAAAAAAAATGCTCACAAAATCCCACATGACCCGAGGATCAGAACAGAAGCAGTCATTTGAACTGATCCTGGGTCACACCTACCTCCTGATCTTGGAGAGTCTCCCAGAGAGTCCAGAGGCAACTACAGCACAGCCTCAGGGACATAGACACTGGCAGCAGCCACTTGGGGGAGCTCCTTCTACCTCGTGGCCACTGGTACCAGCAAGCATAATTTCAGAGTCCTCCCTCTATCTTTTTAGCCTCAGGGTCTAGCCCTACCCATTTCCACCAGACTATAGACACAAGTACTAGGATGCTGCAGGCCAAGCAACTAACTGAGCAGGGGCATAGCCCCATCCACCAGCAAACAGGCTGCTTTCAGACCCTCTCAATGCACAGCTGCCGCTGGACATGGGCCCAGCAACCAAAAGCCCCAGGACCAGCCTCCACACCTAAGTGGAGAGGCACCAGCCCCAGAGTCCTTGGCGCCTCTGACAAGTGAGCCTGCTCTGGCCTTGGAATCAGTCTCACCGTCGGCAGGTGATTACTGCACAGGGACTGGATAGAGCTTGGACCTACCCAACAGCAAATCTGCTCTAGCAGTGGGATCAGCCTCATACACCAACAGGCACACACCAGCTCCACGAATACCACAGCCCAGCAGCCTGTGTGACCAGAACACTCACTTGCAGGCCAGAAGCAGCCATGGACTCACTTGGGCCTTGACCCTGCCCATCAGAATGACAGCACAAGATTAGGGATACCCCAGACCCTGCAGATAGCTGTGTCAGGAACAGTGATCCAACACCAACTCTGAGACTCCTGGGCCCTGCAGCCAGAACTCAGGACCTGTGTCTTCCTCCCAGTAGCCAGCATCACCCCAGTGACTGGGCACTAGCCTTGATATCACCTGGACTGCAATTCTACCCATAAGTGAACCAGCACTAGATTTGGTGTCCCACAGAGTCGTGCAGCCAACTGCCTTATGATTTAGCCTCACCAAGCAGCACAGACAGCCTCCATACAAGGCAGAGTCTGTCAAACAAGCAGTCTGGGGGCAGCCAAGCCTACCAGACCACCCACAGTAGTCAGCCCACCACAGTAGAAGAGCCCAAGTAGCCAACATAGGGGGTACACCTAGAACATATAGTTCTAGTGACCAGGGGACAGTGGGCTTCTGGGACACATAGGACCTCTCCTACAAAAGGCTACTTCTAGAAGGTCAGGAAATGTAACAAACCTACTACATACATAGCAATAAAAACAGCAAGTTAAGAAAAATGAGGTGACACTGAAACACGATCCAAATGAAGGAACAAGATAAGAACTCAGAAGAAGATCTAAGTGAAGTGGAGGTAGCCAATCTCCTCAAAAAAAGTTCAAGGTAATGACTATAAAGATGATCAAAGAACTCAGGAGAAGAATGGACGACCAGAGCAAGAAGGTAGAATTTTTTAAAAAAGAGAGCATTAAAGAACAACAAAACAGAGATGAGGAATACAATAACTGAAATGAAAAATACACTAAAAGGAAACTACTGTAGACTAAATGACACAGAGGAATGAATCAGAAAACTGAAGGACAGAGTACTGGCAATCACTGAAGATGAACTGTAAAACAATAGATTAAAATGAAATGAAGAAAGTTGAACAGACATGTGAAACATCGGGTGTACTAATATTTGCATTATACTGGTCCCAGAAGCAAAAAGGAAAGAGAAAGCAGTGTAGAGCATACCTGAAGACATAAGAGCTGAAAACTTCCATAACCTGGGAAAGAAAACAGACATACAAGTCCAGTAAACACAGTAAGGCCAAAACAGGATCAACCCAAAGAGGACCATACCAAGACTCATTGTAATTAAAATGGCAAAAAAATAAAGATAAAAAGACACTATTAAAAGGAGCAAAGGAAAAGCAACAAGTTACAAACATGCGAACTTGCATTAAGTTATCAGCTGACTTTTCAGGATAACCTCTGCATGCCAGAAGGGAGTGGCATGGTATATTTAAAGTCATGAAAGGGAAAAGCCTATAACCAAAAATACTCTACCCAGCAAGGCTCTCCTTCAGATTTGATGGTGAGATCTAAAGTTTTACAGAGAAGCAAAACTAAAAGAGCACAGCATCGCCAAACCAGCTTTATGAAAAATCTTAAAGGGGCTTTTCTCAGTGAAAAAGAAAAGGCCATGACTGAAACATAAAAATTAGAAAAGGAAACTTACTAACGGAAAAACCTCATTGGATAAGGCAAATATTCAACAAAGGCAGTAAATTAACCATGTACACAGCTAATAGGAAGGATGAAAGAAAACAGTAATAAAATCATCTGTATTCACAATAAGAAGTTAAGGGACACACAAAACAAGTACATGTAAAATATACGGTCAAATTCAGTCACTGTGGGGGAGCAGAGTAACAATGCAGGGTTGTTAGTGTCCACGTGAAATTAAGGGCTCAGCAACTTAAATAATCACACACACACACACACACACACACACACACACAAAACTGAAAGAAATCCAAACATAACATTAAAGATAGTCCTCACATCACAGATGAATAAAAGGGGAAGAAAGGAACACTGAAGAAATTAAAGAGGGATTCTAAAAATACCCAAGAGAAATGAAAATGAACACACAGTGATCCAAAATCTATGGGACACAGCCTACGCAGTTCACAGGGGGAAGTTATAGTGATACAAGCTTATTCTTAGGAAACAAGAAAAATATCAAATAAACAACCTAACATTACACCTGAAGGAATTAGAAAAAGAAGGAAAAAACAAAACTCAAAGCTGTCAGAAAGAAAAAAATTAAGAAAACAATACCATATACAATCACACTAAAAATAATAAGATACCTAAGAACAAACACACCTAAGCAGGTAAAAGACATGTACTCAGAAATGTATCAGCCATTGGTGAAAGAAGTTGAAGGCAACAGAAAAAGATGAGAAAATGTAGCAGGTGCATGGACTGGAAGAATTAATACTGTTAAAATAACCATACTGCCAAAGACAATCTACAGATTTAATGCAACCCCTATCAGAATACCAAAGCATTTTCATAGAACTTGAAAAAGTAATTTTAAAATGTGTATAGAAACACAAAGACCCCAAATAGCCAAACAATCTTGAGAAAGAACAGAGCTGGAGGCATCAGGCACCTTTACTTCAGATTATACTGCAAAGCGACAGTAATCAAAGAGCATCGGACCGGAGCAAAAACAGACACAAAGATCACTGGAATAGAATAGAGATCCCAGAAATAAGCCCACACACGTATATTTAATTGATTTATGACAAAGCAGGCAATATGGAGAAAGAACTGTCTCTTCAATAAGTGGTACTAGGAAAACTGGTCAGCTACATGGAAAAGAATAAAATTAGAGTATTTTAGCACACCGTATATAAAATTAACGCAAAACTGAATAAAGACCTAAATGTAGGACCATAAAACCCGGAGAGGAAAATACAGAACATTCTTCAACATAAATGATAGCAACAGTTTTGTGTTCAGTCTACTAAGGCAAATGAAACAAAAGCAAAAATAAACAAATGGGACTTCACTAAACTTAAAAGATTTTGCACAGCAAAGGAAACCAAAGACAAAATGAAAAGACAACCTGCTGAAGGAGAGACAATATTTGCACATGATAAGAGGTTAACACCAAAAAGATGACCAACCAAGGGTTCATATCTAAACTACAGAAACAGCACATACAACTCAATATCAGAACTGCACCCAAAATATTTTTTTAAAAAATGAGAAGACCTAAATAGACATTTTTCCAAGGAAAAAATACAGATAGACAGCCAGAATGCACAAAGATGCTAAACATAGCTAATCGGAAATAAAATGCAAATCAAAACTATGAGATATATCACCTCAGTCTTGTCAGAATGGCTGTCATCAAAAAGGTCACAAATAACAAAGGTTAGTGAGGATGTGGAGAAAGGGAAACTCTTGTAAACTCTTGATGTGAATGTGAAGTAGTGCAGCTACTGTGGAAAGAAGAATGGAGGTTCCACAAAAAACTAAAAATAGAACTACCATAATATCCAGCAATTTCCCTCTTGGGTATATCAGAAGAAAACAAAAACACTATTTAAAAAAAAAATTAACTGCACACCAATGTTCATAACAGTGTTATTTGCCATAGCCAAGATATAGAGTCAAACTAAGTGCTCATCAATAGGTTAGGGGATAAAAAAATGATATTTATGATGACTTCAGCAAAAAATGAAATTTTGCTATTTGCAAGAACATGGATGGACTTGGAGGGTATTATGCTTAGTAAAATAAGCTGCAGAGAAAACAAGCCTGGTAGGTTATCACTTACACGTGGCATCTAAAACATTGAATACAACAACAACAATGAAACAGACTCACAGATTAAAGAACAGACTAGTGGTTACCAGCAGGGAGAGACAGGGTGGAGGAGCAAAATAGTGGTAGGAGATTCTGAGGAAGAATCCACTATGTATAAAATCAATAATCTACAGTGACGTTCTGTATAGCATGGGGAATAGAGCCACTCTTTTATAATAAGTATAAATGGAGAAGAACCTAAACATTTATGAATCACTATGTTGTACCTCTGAAACTAATATAATAATGTAAATTAACTTCGGATCAATAAAATATAAAGTAAGAAACAATAAAGGAGAGACAGATTATTAGATAGAAATCAATTAAATAAACACAAGTTTTGGAAATCAAGGAATTAAAAAACAACACGTAAGACAACATTGGCCTTTAAAGTGTACGATCTATTCATTTAAAAGAAATCATTTAAGTGGTGAAAAATGGTACCCATTCTCACAATTTTGTATATCTAGGATAAATTATTATCTACAAAAATATGTTACAAATATTCACTCAAAAAGAAAGAGAAAATTTGGATTAACCCATTTTAGTATACAAATTTAATATCAAAGTCTCTATGTAACATTGATGTGAATAAGTTCTGTTAGCCACTTCTAGTTTCTTTGTGATGTAAAATCTTTTAAAGCATAAAAATCAGCCTTTCTACATCATTCCATTAGACATACATAGAAGTTAAAAGAAATGAGAAGACAGAAAAATCAACCAGGAAGGTGAATTTACTGAGAAACAGCCATTCGTTCTCCCTCCTCCTTTGCTTTTCCTCCTTTTCCAGGTCTCTTTCGGTTCCAATCAAGAGAAGTCTTGAGAATTCTGAGAATATTTCTTTGAGGGCTTCAAACCACCATACCTATGTCCTCTGCCACAACTACACACACGGGAACAAAAATAAACCTCTGCTATCTACTCATGTAGGAGAGATTCATGCAAAATAAACTCCTACATGGAGACCAACAGGTGAGTTTTCTACCTGTTCTTTATAATGTCCTTCCATTATAGTAAATCCCACACATTATGAGGCAGAAGGGGTTATGTGAGCTCTTCCTTGAAGTCAAAAACCTTGCATTCATTTCAAGTACCTGGTGATCATAGGGTACAGCCAGGGAAGGTGCCATCACCCTCGGGGGGGGGGGCGGTGAATGGGCTTCCGCAACCATGCACCTCCTGATGAACAGATTCTGAAGAAACAAAGGGCGGTCACACCGCAGCCAGCCTGTCAGACTGTCGGGCCACTGGGCAACCCCACCAGTCTGGAAGTGCCCCATAAGTTGCTCAAAGCAAAACTCTGCCCCCCCGTGAAGCCAGGCAATTTGGGCCAGAGAGTCAGAGGAGACCGGTAATCAACTCCTCCTCTCTGCTCACCTCCTTGGGGTTACAGCAACCCCATCTCCAAACCCAACTCTGATCCTGGAGTGCCAAGGTGGGAGCGCAGGTGGGCTCTGCCGGTGCTTCAGCGCCTTCTGGGAAGCCCCCTAGTTTGAATATGATTTGAGTTTGATCCTGAGAAACCATCAGAACTTCCCACCAGAGATAAATGAGGAGATTCTGGCCTTTATTAGTGCGCACGGTGAACCCGGTCGTCCTGGCTGTACTTGCCAACCCTCCTATTTTATGCACCTATGTTTATCCACCTTCCTCCCTGTGAGTACCTTTGACTAACCCTGAGCTCAGACTCCTGACCTATTACAGTGACCTTTTCAGTCTTTCTTTAAAAATGTACAGGTAGGGCTTCTCTGGTGGCACAGTGGTTGAGAGTCCACCTGCAATGCGGGGGACACAGGTTCATGCCCCAGTACGGGAGGATCCCACATGCCGCGGAGCGGCTAGGCCCAGAAGCCATGGCCGCTGAGCCTGTGCGTCCGGAGCCTGTGCTCCACGACGGGAGAAACCACAACAGTGAGCGGCCCGCGTACCGCAAAAAAAAAAAAAAAAAAAAGGATAGGTAATAAAATGAATTTAACCTAGAAGCAGCAGCTCAGTAAGGGAAATAAAATCATCAGAAGTTATCTAATCACAGCCACAGCCATCCAGGGCCCTGTCTTATCTGCTGGGGCATAAGAATGGGACCTTCCTAAACTTGAAGGGCATCCAATCAGATAAGTTGATTACGCTCACCTCTGGCTCTTAGAGGGACTGCTAGGAAGTCTACCCAGTGTATACTGACTGCAAAACACGGTCATGGTTTTGAAACACCTATGCTCCAGGAAAGATTTTTGCGGTGCATGGGGAAGGTTTCTTTTTGACATCAAGCAAAAAATAAGTCACCAAGCCCTTTGAGCACAGGGCTTCTTAAGAGGGAAGTAGAAGGAAGGAATGGGCAGAAAACATGATCTCCTCGGAAGTGCAGGGCATTTTTCCAAAAGAGTAGGATTTAGTCTCAGTTTAAGGAGAACACCTTTAAATAGCTGGGACAGCTCCAAACTGCAGTTTAGGGAACGAGTGCTCCAAAAGAACTGTGCTTTACAAGTCCTGGCCAGGCAGCAAGAGGATGGAGAGTTGGTTTTGCATAGTTTTGAACGCAGGAGTAAAGAAACCGAGGCATCTCTGACTAAAAGGGCCTGAGATCCTGTGGCATCAGTGGGTCAGTCAGTTGCAGGGGGCAGGGGGTGTGGGGGGCGATATTTCTCTCTCAACGTCTCCCAGGGCAGCCACCCCTCCCAACCCCACCCCCCTACTCCCTTCACCCTTCCTCCCTCCACTGTTGGGTCCCCAGGGACAGCACTTCTTAAGCTGGAGCGCTCAAGCACCATCTCTGCAGTCTGGATTCTTCCTGGAGCCTGGCAAGTTCTGGGACAGGAAGCCAGGTCTGCAAGGCCGCTGGGGTGCAGTCAGCCCTGGAGGTCTGGAGGGGAAATGGAGCCCTGAAGCCCACCCACGTCCTTGAAGCCGAGGGAGGAACACATCCTTCTAACAGGACTTCTCAGGGGTCAGCATGCTCCCCACCCGACGGTGATCCATACTCACTTGAGGCAACAAGGACTGCCTCTAACTGGCCCCCTCGATTGCGCCTTAAGGGTCCTCGCACATGTGTGAGAGCGCAGGCCCTGGATCTCTTTAGTCAGCCGAGGCCAGTGCTGCCGGGGTCCCTCCAGTCCCATCCCCCAGCCCCTCCCTCTGGGACTGTATCTAATAGAAGAAAGAGCACAGAGGAATTGGCTGAATCAAGGGACCTGGGAGCCTGGGCATGAGTTTGAAGACCGAGAACCTATGGCACAATTACATATTATTGGAGACTCTTGTGGGGTGTGTGGGGTGAGGTTAGGAGGCTGAGAGGCTGAGTCGACCTGGTGACTCCAGCCCCAGGACACCACACAGCCCCGCCCCCCCTTCCCTGCCATCAGACAAGGGGTGCCGCAACTCCAGCCGGGACTCTGCACTTCCCCCTCCCTGATTCTCCTCCAGAAGAGCAGGTGGTCCCGCTCTGAGGGCAGCGGCAAGACAACGGACCAAGTCCCCCCGCACTAAGGCGCTACTGGAAGCTCTTCCTGAACAGCAGTGCTGGCTTGGAGCAAACCCGAGCAGCGCCAAGTTGGTCTCGTCCTGCAGCGGAGGGACGCAGGGTTTAAGCCAGCTGCCCTGGCTTTAAAGCAATCAGCCCCCCCTTCAGGTCAGGTGACCCGACTTTAAATCACTGTGTGCCCCTCAAGCCTGCAACTTCAAAAGTTGGGAACTTCACTTTGATCCCAGCACCTCACACAGCTGAATGCACACTAGTCACCCCCAAGCCTGGCTTAGAGGCAGGATATAAGGTAAGGGGATGGGCGTGCACTCATGGTGATGAGGGTGTACTTCATGTACCAGAAGGGTCTAGGCACTCTGGGGTACAGCTAGCAGTGCACGATACAGCAGCTCCCTGGCAAAGCTGGTGAGGCCCAGGGAGAGCAGGCACACCCATGCGTGCAGAGGTTCCAGGACGGGAGCTGGGGCACAGCCAGCCAGGAGGGTGTGAAAGTGGAGGATCTGAGCCTTTTGTGAAAGGCAGACACAGAGGATGGATGAGAAACAAAGACCAGATGAAATATGGGCTTGAAAAACACACCCTGCTCTTGAAATTGGGGTGGGGGGCACCCCAGACTTGAGACTTCTTACTCCCCAGTACCTAGTGCTTTGGCCATTGCCCAATTACTTATAAAATTTACTGATAATATCTAACCCATAGAATACTGCATTTGTAGTGGTATTGCATGTTAATGTTTCTATAGTGGAAAAATCTTTTCTACAAGAAACATGTACACTATCTGAAATCAATTAAAACCCCTCTTTATAAAGTACTATATTGGACTTCCCTGGTGGCGCAGTGGTTAAGAATATGCCTGCCAACGCAGGGGACATGGGTTCAAGCCCTGGTCAGGGAAGATCTCACATGCTGCGGAGCAGCTATGCCCATGCGCCACAACTAGTGAACCTGCAGGCCACAACTACTGAAGCACGTGTGCCTAGAGCCGGTGTTCCACAACAAGCGCAGCAAGAGAAGCCACTGCAATGAGAAGCCCGCGCACCACAACAAAGAGTAGCCCCCGCTCGCTGCAACTGGAGAAAGCCCGCGCACAGCAACGAAGACCCAACACAGCCAAAAATTAATTAATTAATTAATTAATTTTAAAAAGGACTATATCCTTCTGTACAACTTCTCTGGGAAGAACAGAGATGGCGTGGGAGAGTGAGAAAGACCAATATTTAGTGCACATCTCTCATGCAGGTGCTCTGCTGGCTCAGATACATTTATCCCCACTTTACAAAGGAGGAAATAAGCTCAGAGAGGTTTAGTAATTTTCCCAAAGCCAAACAGCTATTGAGTGGCAGAACCAAGATCTGAACCAAGTCTGTTACCTCCAAAGCCTAAGTCCTCATCACAACAAAACTCAATTAATATTTACATTTATCGAATTACATTGCAGCCTGGGGAGTTCTTGGCACAATCCTGAATAAGAGTGAGAAAGAAAGAAATAGCATTGTTCCTACAGTCAACCAAAATTTTTGGAGCAGCGGCTAGATGCCTGGTCCTTTTTGGGGTTCAGCAGTGATCACGACAGGAAAAGTCGTGCTTTCATGAACCATGTAGTGGGGAGGAGAGACGGGTGCAACTTGGGTGAGGGATTTCACCTTGCTGGGCCTGTTTTCTCATCTGGAAAATGGGATGGGTGTTCCTCATTTTCTGGGATTGTCCGGCTGGACATTCTCTGATTCCATAAGAAGCATTTGTTTTCCTGTTTCTTTAAAATTCATTCAAGCCATGAGCCGTGATGCATGTTGTTAGCTGCTCCCCAAATCACTCTTCCCCACCCTTTTCCTGTGATCATGTCTTTCCCGAAACATGACTCACAATCAGTCAGGTCACAGAACCTAAGGGGCACCCAGCAGAAAAATTCCAACCCTTGCTTCTCAGGAGCTCTGTGGTCTACCTGCCAGGTAAACTTAACTCACCTGGGACAAGGTGGCCATCCCTGGTTTCACGTCAACATGATCTCAGGCACAAACCTCCTTTTTTTCCATTTGGTCTTTAAGTTACTTGTTGAAACAACTGTACAAATATGACAAAGGTATAAAATCAGGCATCTTCTGCCCCCAGTGCCTACTAATACATGATGTTCTGCCACTTTAACGATAAAGATAGAACATTTCAACATTCTGCTGCCATCATTATTTGTCATTTTTGTTGATATTTCTATTGAATACATCTTTCAATATTTTAACAATGGAACATTTATTTAGGTTGCTCCAGATCCTGCCTTTAGTGGTAAGGGATTTGTTGTTATATTTCTATTATGTTTCCTTTAAAAACCATTATCCTATTTAAATGGATTAAGTCAATTCTATAGGCATTTATCTTATGATATTCATGAAATTAATACATAGAGGCCAGTAGTACAAGTTGATCACACTTGAGAACCTCTAGTAGCACAGTTAAGTGTAAATATTATCTATATGTAAACCAAAGTACATGCCGAGTGAGAGTCTCCTACCCTTTTCACTCTGTGCCCCTCAAGCCTGTGAGAAACGGAATATTTCTTGCCATCTCAGTAAACAAAGGATATCACAGTCATCAGCCCTTGCAGCCCTCCAGTGTGAGCCGCGAGCCCTGAGGATCTCAGGATATGCAAATACAGAATGCAGGCCCCAGAGCGCTGAGGTGCATATGAAAGGAAGGAATTCAGGGAGCCCAGACTCTGGCATCTCCGCAAACAAAGAAAAGCGCTGCATTCCTCACGTTGGGAGAGCCGGTTTTCCTTAGTTAACAATCACCTGCTGATGGTCCACATCACCTGCGCCAGTGCCCTGCCCTATCCCCTCCCCCCGGTACTTTAGCTCAGGGAGGAAGGAGGGCAGAGGGACTCCGCTGAATAAGGGGCCTGCGAGCCTCGGGAGGAGTTTTTAGCCGCCTTCCCCGCAGTCGGGGGGAGGCGCGCTGACGCTGCAGCCGGGCCCTGCGCCTCCCTTGCCCCGTTTCCCCTCAGGACACTCAGGCCGACCCCCTCCCCACGCCCCCCAGGCCCGGCGAGCCAGGCCGAGGGCAGGGCCGAGAGGAGGGACCGAAGTTCCCGGGACCAGACGCTGGGGGCCGCCCTTTCTGCACAGCAGCGGCCGGTGGCAGCGAACCCCTGCCCCTCAGAAGCTGGTCTTGCCCTGCCGCCAGGGCACCGTACCAGGCGGAGGGTCGGCGCCCACTTACCCGGCCCGCCGTCCGCACGACTGTCGCGGCTTCGGCCTCCGGGGCCCCTCCAGAGCCGGCAGCGTCAGTGAGGCCGCCCTCGCCGCGGGCTCCGGGGCAGTTCCGTGAAGGCGGAGGGAAGAGACCCCGAGCCGGGAGCTCCAGCTCTGCGGAAACGCGGGCTCCGTCCTGGGCGCAGCGGGTGGGACCGCTCTGCCCCGAGGTCTTCTGGGAGGGACGGAGGCGCCGGGGGAGGGAGCCGCCAGGAGCGCAGGGCCCCGTCGGGGGTCCTGGAGGGGCGGCCCCGCCCACTGTGACCGCAGCCCAGGCATTTTTCCTGGAGTCCTACACTACAAAGTTAGAAAGATACACGGTCTGTAGTAAATATTCACAAATGATTGTTGCTGCTGTGCTTACTATCCTATTAAAGGTGTAAAATCCATAAAACACTTTAAGTTCAAAATTAAATATGAATTTTTACCTTTCTAATTATGTCTCTGCTATTCACAATTGTCGTTAATGAATCAGAGACTGTGGCATCACTAGTTAAAAGTGAGCTTGTTAAAAAAATAGAACTCAGGCCCACCGGACCTACTGAATCACAATCTGAACTTTTACAATCTCCCCAGTGTACTTGTGTACACATGTATAGTTGAAAGGTACATTTCTACCTCGACACGTCTTTTCTGTCTGAGAAATACACACATTTTATCCAATTTGATATAAATAAAACACTCAAAAATGCATATGCCTGTGTTGAAACCATCATTTTATCATTTCTTTTCCAGATAAGTATAGTCTCTATACTGGTTTTGTGGATCACATGCCACACTCTTTTCTTGTAGTTAGAAATAAGATAGAGAAACTTACTTGGTAAAATATATATATATATATATATATATATATATATATATATATATATATATATATATATATATATTAGTGGGTAATTGAAGACACTCTTCTAAATTAAAACCAGTTCTCTTAACTTGCTCTTTTCTTCTTGGGTCACATTATGAACTCTTCCCGTGGCCACACGGTATGTGTACTTTTAATTTCAGGGACTGCTGACATTCCAGGATATGGCCATAGTTTTCTCTCAAGAGGACAGGCAATGCCTGGACCAAGATCAGTGGGAACTGTCCAGGTATGTGATGTTAGACAAGTATAGGAACCTGCTCTCCTCGGGTGAGGATACCTTCCTTCCAGAATTCCTTATCCAACCACAGGGTTTAGAGTCCTTCATTTGTAGAATGTCTCCTGGAATCTTCTGCTTCCTACAGTAGGGTTCCAGATTGCAACGTTTCAGGAAAGATTGGGAGTTTGTGGGTATAATTTATCTTATTCTTTTAACATTGCAGCCTCCCTCAGCCGCATAGCACAGGGAGACCAGCTCGGTGCTTTGTGACCACCTAGAGGGGTGGGATAGGGAGGGTGGGAGGGAGGGAAATGCAAGAGGGAAGAAATATGGGAACATATGCTTATGTATAACTGACTCACTTTGTTATAAAGCAGAAAATAACACATCATTGTAAAGGAATTATACTCCAATAAAGATGTTAAAAAATAATAAAAATAATAAAATTGCAGCCTCCCTTTTAATATACTTTGTAACTGCTTGGGCTGTGTCTATATGAACTGTGTACTATATGCTTCTGTTACAGTCCTTACAATATTTTATTGTCTTATTTTCTGTAACAATTCTCCATGGATTCTTTGGGCTTAAGGTATACTAAAAGGGAGACTGCGATTCTGGGACTTCCCTGGTGATGAAGTGGTTAAGAATTCGCCTGCCAATGCAGGGGACAAGGGTTCGATCCCTGGTCTGGGAAGATCCCACTTGCCACAGAGCAACTAAGCCAGTGGGCTACAACTACTGAGCCTGTGTGCCACAACTACTGAAGCTGGTGCGCCTTGGGCCCGTGTGCCATTTATTTTTTGGAGAAGCAACCACCTCTGAGTGATCAAAATTTAGACCAACTAGTCAAAATGCTTTATCACCTGTTCTAAAACACTGATCAACAGAACAAGTTTTACTAGGGATAACAGTGTAATTGTATTCTGGAGTTCATAGCAGCAATATGGTTTATGACCTTGATACTGGATCACGACATTTCAATGGTATAACTGCTTTTAATTGTTCAACGATTAAAGTCTCACGTGATCTGAGTTCAGGCTGGAGTCATCCTGGTTGCTTTCTGTCTATTGCAGATTCCTTCCAGTAGGAAAGGACAAGAGCATTACGGCTTACTTTACAAAATGTCTGGAAACTAAATGATGATATAATCTACATTCAATTAATTTATACATACCCTATTGTAGAGCCATGTTTGTTAAGGTGGCAGAGCCCGGTAATTATGTAAAACTGAAACCTTTATCTGCACTAGTTCAAGTCCTCTTCCTAAGAATATGTTTATAATCAACATTATTTCACAAATTACCCAATTTAATTCACCATAGCATTCCTCATATTAATTAAATGGAAAATCCTAGGCTATATAAAAATCCAGAAAGGGCCAACAATCCTCAGCCCCCATGGATGATTACAAACCATTGCTGAGGCATACAAATTACTTATTAAAGAACCACTATGTCCATCAACATCATCAATTTATATATTATTGCCCCAATGCTAACCTTAACCCTGGCTCTCAAAACATGAATTCCTCTTCCCATATCTTACCCACTAATTAATATAAATGTTGGCATATTATTTATATTAGCCATATCACACCTAGCCATTTATTCCATTCTCAGATCTGGATGAGCTTCACATTCAAAATACTCACTCACTGGAGCCCTAGGGACAGTAGCACACACAATCTCATATGAAGTAATGTAGCAGTTATTCTATTATCAGTCTTACTGATAAATGGATCATTTACACTTTCAACAGTAATTATTACACGAGAACGCCTATGACTAGTTTTCTCCTGACCCCTACCCAGAATTTGATTATCTCCGCGGTAGCAGAAATCCAATCAAGCCCCACTTGATTTAACAGAAGTAGAATCAAAACCTGTATATGTCTTCAATGTAGAAAATGTAGCAGGCCCATTCACCCCGTCCTTCCTAGAGAATATGTTAATTTCCTTATAATAAACGTTTCCACAACCATCTATTTTTAGGAGCATTCGACAATCCTTAGGTGCCAGAATTATAGATTCTTTCATCTTGTGAATATAGTTTTTTTTTTTTAAATAATTTTTTATAGTTTTACTGCCTTTAAACAAAATGTACTCCATTGCTGTGGAATATTCCTTCATAGGAGCGTGCATGGTTCATTTCTGCATCTGCTTGTGATGGTCTTCAGGTTCTTTCAGGTTTGTCTCCTGTGGCTGCAGAGTCCATGTCCGTGTGTCCTGGTGCAGGGCTGGGGGGATTGTGTTCAGCTGGGAGGAACACTGTGGGTCTGTGTGCACGGACTTCGCTCTCTGAGGCCCGATTGTTTCAGAAGTGGTTGCACCCCCCGCTGCGCACCAGGCTTTCCATTGCTCCACATCCTGCTGATATTTGATACTGTGTCTTCATGTCTGCCATTCTGGTAGGTGTGTGCACAGTAGTTTTCTTACGGTTTTAATCCCTCGGTTGTTAGTGAAGTTGTGCATCTTGTGTTATTCACGGACTACTTCCTGTTGTTTTTTTAAAAGTTTTAAAAATTGTGGTCCAATACACAAAACATAAACTTTATTATCTTAACCGTTTTTAAGTGCACATTTCAGGGTCCAGAAGTAAGTCGCACTGTTGTGCAAACCTGACCGCCATCGTCCTCCAGAATTTTTTCATCCTGCAAAATTGAAACAGTCCCCATTAAACACTCAGTCACCATTGTCCCTCCCTCAGCCCCTGGCACTCGCCATCCTACTTTCTGTCTCTATGTCTCCGACTGCTCTAGGGGCCTTGTATGAATGGATCAAGCACTGTTTGTTTGTTTGTGTCTAGCTTACATCACTGAGCATTAATGCCCTCAAGGTTCATCCCTGCTGCAGCCTGTGTCAGAATTGCCTTCCCTTTTAGGCTGAATAACATTCCTTTGTATTGATGGACCATGTTTTTCTTCTCCATTCATCCATTAGTGGACACATGTACTATCTACATTCATTTCTCCTGTCATAATATTTGTGGAATAACGTCAGAAAGTCCTATGAATCAAAAGTCATTTGCCATTAACTTTTTCCTTAAACTTTTTATTGTGAAAAACATCAAAGCTAAGAAAAGGGAAAAATACATGTCAGCTTCACTTGTGTTCAGGACTTAATGCTTTACGGACTCACTTTATGGATTCACTTTATTCCCTGTGTGTGTGCTATGTACATGCGTGTGCATGTGCCTGTTTGCATACCTATGCTGTGCATGTGCATAGGTATGTGCACTTGCACACATTAGTTAGTGTGCACTTGCTCACGTTAGTGTGTGCATGGGCATATGCGTGCATGTGTGTTCATATGCTAGTGTGTGAATATATTTGTGCTGTGCACCTACATATGTTTGTGTGTGTGCTGTGCCCGCCTGTGTGCACAACTGTGTGTTTGCTGGAACCACTTGCAGATATATCCACACGCAGCTGCTCTAACAATCCTGCGTAGCCACGTAAAGGTCACAGATCTCAGGGATTTAAATGGATGGAGCAGGATGTCCTGACACAGAGTCTGTCTTCCAATGACTGTCACGGTCTCAGTAACATCCTTCACACCTTCTTTAAGCCCCATTCAGGGTCCAGTTTAGACCCCCATTACATTCAGTCACCTGCCCCAGGTCCCCTAAAGCTACAATGTCACAGTTGGAGAGCCCGGCCAAGGCTGGGGATGCCCCTCCTGTTGGCCTGGCCTCCAGGCCCTGCACTTGGCTCCTGTGTTCCCATCTCTCAGCCAGGCCCCGACTTGGGTGGGGCCGCCACCTCTTTCCTCACAGTGTCCCATCGCCCAGTCAAGGGGGTTCATTCTCCCAAAGTCAGCATCAGGAGTGGGGGCGTGACAGTCCCCACTGGGTCTCCTTCATGTGAGACCTTGTCCTTTTGAAAGAGCAGGCGCCCTGCCCTCGGGGGTGGGGGCTGGGGGGTGACATGCGGCCCACGATGGGCAGGCGGGTCACCAGGTGGGGCGAGTCAGTGTGCAAGGAGCTCCGCAGTGGGTTCTCCTCTCCAACAGCTTCTGTGCCCCTACCTCTCCCCGTGACTCCCCTCGAAGACAGCGCGGTGCCCGGGAAGGGAGCCATGGGAGACGTCAGCCACCGCCCCCTCTACACACACGCACACGCACACGCACACACACATGCACACGCACACACACATGCACACGCACATGCACATGCACACGCTGCAGGGAAGCAGGACCTGAGTGCAGGGCTCTCAGCGGCCCTGAGCGCCCCGCCCGGAATCGGCCAGTGGAATGGACAGACTGGATCTCCCGGCCCGGACCATGCAGGACTGTCCTGCCTGGGCTTCCAGTGCGGCCGCCTCCTTCTGGAAGCCTGGGAGGCTGGAATCAGGCCACTTCTTGTCTGTCCTGGCAGCAGACGGGGCTGCACTCTCAGAAGTTCGTGGCTCACCCATGGATCCTGACCATCAGGTGGCCAGAGATATTGGTAACATTTTGGTTTTGCCTGTTGAAATGTTTAATGACAAAGATTTTGTTCAGTTTCCTGATGTGGGTGTCCAAAGATGAGAGACCCATGTGTGTGATCTGTACCTCCTATGAGATCAGCCCTAAGCTAGTTTAAACATGGTCAAGTTCTGTCTACACGGTAGATTTAGACCTCTGCATGTCCTTTCTACTGATTATGTTCAGAGCTGACCATGTGTTGTCTATAAGAAGAAGATTTAGGCCTGACCATGTTCTGTGTACGCTAGGACTATGGGAACCTGGGTAGAAACCCGGCCTGGCCTCAGGACTGGGAAGCTCCGTGCTTGCATCTGAAGGTGAGTGCTTAAATGTCTGGGGTCTGGAACTGAGGTGGGCTTCTCTAAGTAACAGCCTCTCTTCTGAGTGTGGTTACTTGGTCCTCCCAAGGGTCAGTGTTGTGGTCGGGGCCTTAGTCTTAATCCCTGTAAGGTTCACCTTCCCTGGGGCTCGTGGAGAATCCACAGGAGGGCTACCCGGCAATAATTCCAATTCACCAGCACGTGCATGGTGCGTAGGGAGGCAGGTTTAGCTGGTGAATTGATTGCAGGGCACGCAGATCGGGCAAAAGCCCGATGGGTAACAGCTGAGGCTGCTGCTGAGCTCTCCTTCCATTCTACCGTCCCTACTCAGAAGCGTCCAGAGCTGCCCCTCTGCTTTCAGCCCTGCTGTCCTGTGAGTTATCTCAACAAGCATGTGAGACAAGAAAGGACTGAGCCTGCCAGAACCAAGTAGTGTGTTCAACTTCAGCATGAAAGCTTTAAAAACAAGTAAAATCAACAGAATCAAACTGAAAAGAGGAGGACTTCTCTGGTACAAGTGTGGGGAGAGGAGACCCACCTGCCACATTTTCCCATCCCGGGAGGCCCCAGGAACACAGCTTGTTTCCACATGAGGGGATCCACCAGCAGAGCCATGGTGTCCTGACCAAGGGGATATGTCACCCCAGGTGCAGGGTCTGGGGAGGTGAGGTCACCCTGGAGACTGTGCACGTGTGACCCCAGTTGGGGGAGTCTGGGGAGGGCGGTTCACCCTGGGACTGTGGACATGTGACTCAGGTGGAGAGGTCTGGGTAGGAGGGGTCACCTGTTGAGAGAGAACGTGTGACTTTAGGTGCAGGGTCTAGGGAGGTGGGGGCACCATGGTGAGTGTGGACGTGCGACCCCAGGTAAAGGGTGTGGGGACTGTGTGGCTCTCACCACATCTGCATGGGTCAGGATCACTAGTACGGGGAGAGCCCATATGTGCTCTTTGCCTGCAGTGTGTCTTTTCCCCTTTGAGATTTCCAACCTCTGCATTAAGGGTGTTGACCTGATTAACCTGTGGTACCTTTTCTTCTCTTAGTCTTCTCACATTCATGTGAGGTCAGACATGTTTGAGTGGGTTGCTGCTCTGTGTTCTGGTGAGTGACAATGCTTGGTGGTATCATATTAATAACATATCATATCATATGTCTAATCTATGGGGGTCACCACTGCCTGGGTCCCCCTGGACAGAGGTCAGGTGAGCAGAGACTAGCCCCCCCTAAGAATGGTCTCCCATGTGCCATGTGAGGGTACCGTGATGGCCCCTAAGGTAGGGGACTGTGTCTGGGCCTCCGACATCTGTGATGAAGGGGAGTCGAAATGGAATCACAGTGAACAAGACATTATTTTAAGAATTTATTTTAAGTGAAATAAAACACACGTCACATACCCTTTACCATCTTCACCATTTTAAGTGCACGTTTCTGAGGCATCAGATCTATTCACTTTCTCGTGGAGCCACCACCACCATTCCTAGAACTTTTCATCTTGCAAAACCAAAATTCCACAACCACGAACGTCTCACTCCCCATTCTCTCCCACTGCCCCTGGCACCGATATCCACTTCCGTCCCTGAGTTGTGGACTCCAGGGCACCCACTGGAGTGGAATCCTGCAGTGTTTGCTGAGGGGTCACTTTGGAAGAGCTGACTTTCAGTCTGAAGCTCTGCCTGTTTGCATCTGAAGAATCTGCATTTAAGGAGAGGGTGTATGAGGAAGGGGCTGTATGAGGGACAAAGGTGTCTGGGGTACAGATGAGCCAGGACCTGACCAGCTGCCTTTTGGGTCCTCTGGATCCATCTCTTGGTCTGTGCCTCATCTGCATCATCACTGTTCCCGCTGGCACCCCTGGGGTGTTGTCTGAGTGAGATTCCCCTGGTGCCCCTGCTCTCCTCCCCTCCTCCTGCTGGTTGGGGAGGAAACTGCTTGCTGTGGGGTCTCTACTCCTGAGGCAGGAAGGACCCTGCAGTGTGGACCTGCAGAGTGTGGGTGTGGTCCCAAGAGCATGGGACCCACATAGGACACAGCATTGGGGCGTGACAAGTGCTAGGGCTGCCTCATCACTGACAGGGAATGTTGCCAAGATCCTGCTCGGGAGGGCGTGATGGGTGGCCTGGGACCCCAGAGGCCCCATTCCTATCCTGGAGCTTGGAGGGTGCATCCCCATGGGCTCCAGATTCACCCCATATCTCAGCCATATCCCTCTGTCCTGTCTTTGACCTCAGGAAAACGACCTCTACTGATCATTGTCCACAACATAGGCCTGGTCCTGTCGGTATTAGGATTCTTTAATTTAGGCGTCCTGGGATAGCAGCTCTTTTTTAGGCCTGAGAAGGAACAGCTCAGGAGTGTACAACAATTTCAGATGAAACTAATATTCAATGGCTATCTCTATAGTGCTAGGTTGTTGACTTCTATTAATCACTATTCTCCTGGTTTTAGCTCTGATGTGGGGATTACAGAGCAGTCAACATTTAAATCTTCATAATCTGTGTATTTGTAGCATCAGTATCATTACTGACCCATAGTTTTTATGCTTTGGGAAGAGTAATTGATTTCATGTATCATGTAAAGGATTCACAATGATGATAGAGCAGCTAAGATTACAATAATGGCTGGTAAAATGTTCAAATTTTCTCTACCTGTGCATCTATTGTACATATATGAGTTAGTTTAATTGTCAATATTAGTGAAATAATATAGAGGACTAGAGAACTTCTTTTAAAAATCACTATTAATGTGTGTGATAAAAATGTAAAAGTTCTTCCATAATGGGTGATGTTGTATCTTGAGAGCCTAGATGAAATTGATATGCCTTCGTGATATATACTATTTTAGCCTATAATTTCACTTTGAAAATTTTACATCACTTTTTACTTTTATCTCATTTATTGAGAAAGGCATAATTGTTATGCTGTTGGCTTCAAACTGCTTGAGAAGGACTTGAGTCCTACCTTATTTTACATTTACATAGGTAGGACTTCAAATATAGGATATGGTGGAGGGCATCCGTGCAACCATTCTAGGTTAGGAGCAGCAGTTTCCACTGCTGAGACTTCTCATTTGGACACAAATGGTTTTCACAGTATGAAGATTATTAGCATTACTGCTGCTACTGAGACGAATGAGCCTAAAGACAAAATATTTCATGTTGTGTGTGCCTCAGAGGAATGTAGTAACCTCCCTGAGAGGCCAAGAAAGTGCTGCAGGAAGTCATATTTGCTACTACAAATATACCTGTGAAGTGAGTTTTGCTACTGCTGAGTTAACTGTGTAACCTGAGAATAGTGGGAATCAGTGTAGGAAGCCTCCTATAATAGTGAAGACTGCTCCCATGGACACTACGTCATGGAAGTGTGCTACTACATAGTATGTATCCTGGAGGACAATGTCTGGGGATGAGTTGGCTAAGATGATTCCTGTCAAACCACCTACTGTAAAAAGGAAAATAAAGCCTAAAACTCATAATAGAGTGGGATCTCATATAATATTACCTCCGTGAAGAGTTGCTAATCAGGGACTTCTCTGGTGATGCAGTGGTAAAGAATTGGCCTGCCAATATAGGTGAAACGGGTTTGATCCCCGGTCCAGGAAGATTCCACATGCCGTGGAGCAAAAAGCCCGTGCGCCACAACTACTGAGCCTGCCCTCTAGAGCCCGTGAGCCACAACTACTGAAGGCCACATGCCTAGAGCCTGTGCTCTGCAACACGAGAAGCCACCGCCATGAGAAGCCTGCGCATGGCGACGAAGAGTAGCTCCCGCTCACCGCAACGAGAGAAAGCCGGTGTGCAACAACGAAGACCCAACGCAGCCAAAAATTAAAAAATTAAAAAATTAAATAAAGAGTTTCTAATCGGCTAGATACTTTTACTCCTGTAGGGATAGAAGTAATTATGGTAGCTGATGCAAAGTATGCTACTGAGTCGACAGCTATCCTTATGGTAAATATAAGATGGGCCCACAAGAGAAATCCTAAAAAGCCAGTGGACATGACTCATAATATTCCCAAATAGCTGAAAGGCAGTTTTTGTCCTAAATCGTATGTAATGACATGTGAAATTATAACAAACCCTGGTAGGCCATGAATACACACTTCAGGGTGACCAAAGAATCAAACTAGGTGTTGCTATAGGATTCGGTTTCCTCCTGCAGGGTCAAAGAATGTGGTGTTGAGATTTCTATCTCTTAACAGTGTGGCAATTCTGGCTGCTTGGACTGAGGGTGGTAATTATAGTAATATGGCTATAGTTAGGGAAGAGTAAACAAATAATGGTGTTTGGTATTGGGATTTGACTGCTGCTTTTGGATTAAAGACTATAGTAATACAAGAAATAGCACGAAGAATTGAAGAGACACCTGCTAAAGGTAAGGAGGAAATGGTTAGGTCGACAGAGGCTCCTGCGTGGGCCAGATTGCAGGCTAGAGCTGAATATACAGTTCCACTTGTACCAGAACCAGCTTCTACTACTGGTAATATGAGTAGGATAAGAATGATGGGGGAAGTAGTCAAAAGGTTACATGATTTATTTGGGGAAATGCTACCTCAGGTGTCCCAGTTATTAGTGGCCCAAGTCAGTTTCTGAACCCTGCAGTATAATGGGTACAACTATAAAGAAAATTATTACAAGTGCAGGGACTGTTATGACTACGTTAAAGATTTGGGCATCTCCAAGTAGCGCTCCAGGTTAGCATAGCTCAGCCAGGATTAATAGACTCAAGGCGCTGCCTGCTACTCCAGCTCAAGCACCAAATAGTAAACATAAAACACCGATATCTTTGGGATTTGTTGAAAATAATCAGCAGTGTATGACCAGAGGTAAAATGACTTGAGCTCTCATTAGACTGTAAACGTAAAGACAGAGATGGAGCCCTCTGCTCTTGTCCCGTTTCGCTGTGGATCTAGATGGGGTCAATGCAGGGTTCATCACAGCCCCGGAACGAATTTTGTAACAGTTTCTCCTTGGTTTTTTTTTTTTTGTAATTTATTTTTATAATGGGGTGTAGCTGACTTTCAATGCTGTCTTTCTTGCTGCTGCACATCCACTTGATTCACTTACAGAGAGACATCCATAAATTCTTTTTCAGATTCTTACCAGTCGTATATATTCTTTTATGGTGACTAGAGTGTGCCCAGTCTAGTTTTTTGAGCTATAGAGTAGGTCTTGTAGATTACCTATTTGGTCTTTGGAACCCTATCTGTGCTAATTTCAACCCTCTGGTTTATGCCTCACCCCACCCCACCTTTCCCCTTTAGCAGCCTTAAGTTTGTTTTCTAAATGTGTGACTCTCTTTTGTAATTTAGTTCATGTGTAGCCATTTTTAGATTCCACCTATAAGTGATATCTTATGCTAAGTGTCTTTTTGTGTCTGACTTATGTCACTTAGAATGATTGTACCTAAGTTCACCTGAGTTGCTGCAACTGGCCTTATTTCATTGATCTCAAGGCTGAGTAATATTCCATTGTACATAAGTACCATATCTTCTTTATCCATTTTTTCCTTCCAAGAACATTTATATTGTTTCTAAGTCAAGGCTCCTGCAAAAGGGCTGCACTAATAGTTGAAGTGCCTGTGTCTTATGGATTTATGGTTATCCCGAGATATACACCCAGGAGTGGAAGTGCTGTATGCTCTGTAGCTCTATTTTTTTAATTAATTAATTTTTTTGGCCCGTGTTGGGTCTTTGTTATTGCACGTGGGCTTTCTGTAGTTGCAGCAAGTTGGGGCTACTCTTCGTTGAAGTGCATGGGCTTCTCATTTCAGTGGCTTCTCTTCTTACAGAGCATGGGCTCTAGGCTTCGGGCTTCAGTAGTTGTGGCTCACGGGCTCTAGAGCACAGGCTCAGTAGTTGTGGTGCACGGGCTTAGTTGCTCCGCAGCATGTGTTATCTTTCTGGACCAGGGCTCGAACCCATGTCTTCTGCATTGGCAGTTGGATTCTTAACCACCGCGCCACCAGGCAAGTCCCTATAGCTCTGTCTGTATTTCTGGCATGGTATGACATGGCTGTTTTGATAAGTACTTTATTTTCTAGTAAATTTCAAGTGTATAAAAAACTTTAAATAGCAGTATAAAGTTTTCCACATTCACAAAATACTCCAGTTTGTTTTACCCTGTAAGAGTAGGAGGGCCACTCTCCCAGGGAACGAGCACATAACCCCAAAATGAGGAATAATTATGGTTTCCACATTATAATCCTATCTACAGACCTGCTTCAACTTTCACCAGCTGCCCCAGCTTTGTGGAAATGTATTTTTCTATTCGAATCCAGTTTTCTTTTCTTGGAACCATCACTGGGGCTTTTCCTCACTTAAAAAACCTTGCAGGGTTTAAAGTGTACAAGATGAGCATGATCTGGGTGGTTTTTCTGTATGGCTTCTTTCACTTAGGATGTTTTCAGTGTTTATCCACATTGTAACATTGATCATTATTTCATTCATTTTTTCCACTGTGATTAAAAACACATAACATTTACCATTTAAATCATTTTTTAAAAGCTTTTTAAAAAATTATTTTATTTTATTTTCTATTTTTTGGCTGTGTCGGGTCTTTGTTGCTGCACGCAGGCTTTCTCTAGTTGCGGCGAGCGGGGCTACTCTTCGTTGCTGTGTGCAGGCTTCTCATTGCGGTGGCTTCTCTTGTTACGGAGCACGGGCTCTAGGCGCACAGGTTTCAGTAGTTGTGGCACGAGGGCTCAGTAGCTGTGGCTCACGGGCTTAGTTGCTCTGCGGCATGTGGGATCTTCCAGGACCAGCGCTTGAACTCGTGTCCCCTGCATTGGCAGGCAGATTCTTAACCACTGTGCCATGGGGAAAGCCCCATTTAAACCATTTGTAAGTACACAGTTCTGTGGCATTAACTACATTCACATTGTTGTAAAAATATCCTCACCATTCATCTCCAGAGCTTTATTTTCCCCATGTGAAACCGTAACCATTAAACACGAACTCATCTCAACACCTGGCAACCTTATTCTACTTTGTCTTTGAGTTTGACTTATCTGGATACCTCATACTAGTGGAATCATAGAACGTTTGTCCTTTTTGTGTCTGGCTGGTTTCACTTAGCATAATGACTTCACGGTTCATTCACATTGTAGCATGTGTGAGAATTAACTTAGTTTTAAAGGTTGAATCATATTCCATTGTGTATATACTACACTGTACTTATCCATTCATCTGTTGAAGGATGTGTTGTGTTGCTTCCACCTTTTGGGTATTGTGAATAATGTTGCTATGAATATGGGGTACAAATGTCTGTTCCAGCCCTTGCTTTCTAATATTCTGGGTGTACACCCTGGAGTGGAATCAAGGGATCACATCCATGTTTTTTAGGAGCCACCATACAGTTTTCCACAGCGGCTGTATAATTTTACTTTATTCCTTTATATGACAGAATAATGTAGCTTATGAATCTACCTTATTTTGCTTATCCGTTTACCTGCTGATGGACATTTAAATCTTTTCTACCCTGGGCTATTGTGAACAGTGCTGCTATGAATAATTGGTGTACAAGTTTTTGTTTGAATGCCTGTTTTCCATTTTTTTGGTATATATCTAGGAGTGGAGTTGTTGAACCACATGGTAATTATATTTTATATTTTTAAGTAAACGGTAAAGGTTTGTACGCATAGACTGCACCATTGTGCATCTCCACAAGTAACTTTTAAGGGTTCCAATTTCTCTGCATTGCTGCCAACATTTGTTATTTTTATTTATATATTTTAAAATTGATTTTAAAGTTTATTTTTATTCTAGTGTGTGTGAAGGGGCATCACACTGTGGTTTTCATTTGCATTTTCATCATGACTACTGACGTTTGACATCTTTCCATGTCCTTGTTGACCATTTGTATGTCTTGCCTGGAGAGCAGTCCATGCAGCCATTTGTCTGTTTCAAAAATGTTATTGTCTTTTTGTTGATGAGTTGGAAAAGTCCTGGGTATATTCTAGGTAAAGAGTCTTATCAGATATAGAATGTGCCAATATTGTCTTCCATTCTGTGGGCTGTCTTCTTCCTTTCTGGATAGCCTCTTTTGATGCACAAAGGTTTGTAATTTTGAGGAAATCCAATTTATCTATTTTTTTCTTTCATTTCTTATGCTTTACTGTCAAATCTAAGAAACCATTGCTAAATTCATGGTCAGGAAGATTTAATTCCTTGGTTTATTTGAGAGTTCATACAGTCATCCCTCGGTACCCACTAGGCCAGGCTTTAGGCCTAGGTTTGAGTCAGTGTGAGGGTTCAGGGGTCACGGTTTAGGGTTAGGGGTCATTGTTGGAGCGTCCTGGTAGAGGGCTGTGGCTAAAGGGTCGGGGGTTAGAGTTTAGGGGTCAGGGGCAAGGGTCTAGGGGTCTGGGGCTAGGGTTGTTAGGGGGTTATGGTTAGAGGTTAGGGTTCTTAGGGTAAAGGTTAGAGTTAGGCTTAAGCACAATTGGCCCTCATTGCCCTCCCCTCTCTTTCTCTCTGAAGCCTCCAGAATGGATAGGACTTGCCCAGGGTCAAACAGGAGTCAGGGAGCTGAGGTCAATAACTGTTTTTCTGGCCTCCCTTCCCCCAGTCCTGGGCTCTGAGAGAAGAATGAAATGTCTGTTCTTGTCTCGGACTGTTTCTTATCCAACTCAACCTCTGTCAAGGATTGGGGAGGGTGTCAGAAGTCATGCATGGTTTCCTTCTGCCCTCCTACCTGGGAAGGGTGATGCTGGCCCTACTCTGTCTGGGCAGCCCCAGGTTCCAGCACAGCCAAGACAGGAGGGCACTCAGCGGACACATGTGGATTTATACAGGACTGGGTGCAGTGACCTGCCAGCCCCCAGATGCCGCCTTCTTAAGGGCTGGTGGGGCCCTCCTGGCCCTGGAGGCATCCTTTGTTCCATCTGAGTGGGCATGAATAGATGATCAAGTCTCAGGCAGGACAGCCTTTGACCTCTGACTATCCAGGCAGGCATCTGTGGTCCTCTAGCTCAGTCCAGCCTGGGCATTGTCAGGCCCTCATGTACAGTTACGGAGCTGACCATGATGCTGGGCAATTCAAGAGCTACCTGGGCAGTGTAGACATTCCTTTGAGAAGTTTCAACTACCGACATGCATGTGGCTGAGAAAAAGGCCTCCCGCTCACAGCCTCATAGGCTGCCAAGAGAAGTAATAATCCTCTAAACATTGGAGTGTGTCCCTGACACAACACCCATACAGCAGACCATGGCCCTGCAATCCTTTGTCCTTTCAGTCGTTAGAAACTTTTGACATGCATATTCATTAAGAATCAAAGATATGGGAGCATCTGGACCTCCCAGTGGGAGGTTTACACTGACACTGCCATTGTCTTGGAGAGCCATATGCATCCATGTGGCCTCTGGAAGCCTGCCAATTATGGGTTCCATGGCATGGAATAATTCTTGAGCCTCCCGTTACTTCATCGCACAAGAGTTTCCTTACCACCCTGGCATTTGGTTTCTTCCCTTAGAAAAGGAGAGAGAAGAAACTGGAAAAGGAGCAGTATTGTTTTTCAGGGATGGGCAATTAATATGGCCAGGGAGGTGGCATAACTCACGGGCTCCCACCTCTCAGGGGCAGGACTGAGGTCTGTGGGTCTTCTGAGGGCACATGGGCTGTTCTGGGCCAGCCTCTGAGATGTGAGGACCTGATGCCCAAGGAGAGAGACTTGAGTTTACCACCACCAATGATCCTGACTTTTCAGCAAGTGAAAGAACTTCTTGCAGTCTTGGGAGGGACAGTAAGAGCCCTGGATGCGTAGCTGCAGCCCCGACCCTAAGTGAGCCCCTTTCTTCCTTTTGTGTCAGACTCTGTGCTGTGCAGTGAGCTGTCATTGACTTAGAATCTGTTGCTTTCTCCCAGCCAGCGTCTGTTCTCAGGCCCAAGTGCCTCAGTTTTCCTTTGGGAATTACATCTCACCTGCTTCCAGTCCAAACAGATGCAGAAGGATGACCCCATGTTCCACCCAGCTCGAAGAAGGGTTTACAACCCACATCTAGCCAGTCCCATTTTCCATCTCCTGGTGTTGGGTCAAGGATGAGAATGCAACCCAAGCCAGATCAAAGGCATTTAAAACCATGACTTTTTGGAATCCAAGAAAAGAATAAACTCTTTCTCGGAAAATGGATGGTGAGTTGTTGTCAGCCTAGAACTGCTGTTGGCCCAAGGGCAGTGAGAGAGCCTGTGCCTGTGAATGGGGTCCCCGAAAGGCACTGAGCGGCACAAAGATTTGGAGAGAAGCAAGATCACACTGAGACAGTGTGAGCTGCTGGACCTGCCAGGTCCAAACCCATTCTTCAACTTGTCACTTGCAAGTATTAATGTATTTCTACCCTTACAATAAATACTAATTTATTTTACTTCCATAAGTGTGTCCAGTCGCTGGGAAAAGAAAAAGTCCTGGTTGATACATCTGAGTCAATAATCCCTGATCCTTCCTCAGGTGTCCTCACTGGGTAGGCGTGGCTGGGGGAGGTGAAGACACTGGGTGGGGTCATATACTAGGGGAGCTGCCAGACATCTCTGTCCCTGCTCCTTCCCTGTCCCAGGAGAGGGAAACCCTGGAAGAGTGATAGGATAACCAGTAGAGGAAGAGGTTCCTCAGTGATTAATTGGCCTTTTTGTGTTTTCCTTAATTTAGGGACCATTTTGGTAATGTGTTTTACAAAGAAATCCCCCTTTTCCTCTAGGTTTCCAGTTTGTTACAGTAGGTTTCTCTTATTTGATGTTTACTTTTTCCTGTCTAATTTTCTACAGAATCATGACAAATAATGAACAAATACTGATACTTTACTATTAACTGAAGTCCTTATTCACGTTCCTTTGTTATACCTTTCTTTGTTCCAGGGTCTCAAAGGACATGGGGTCATCATGTCTGTTTAGTCTCTTCTGGGCTCTGACAGTTGCTCAGACTCTCCTTGTTTCCATGACCTTGACAGTGTGGAGGAGGACTGGTCAGGTATTTTATAGACTGTTGGGCACTGGGATTTGCTTGGTGTTTTTGTCGTGGTTAGACTTGGCTTTGAAAAAGCAGATCACAGAGGTGAAGTGCTTCCTCTTCACTGTATATCAAGAGGACAGGCTCTTAAGGAAACTTCTCACTTATATTCTTAACTTTGGTCACCTAGCTGAAGTAGTGTTTGTCAAGTTTTCCCACAGGTTAATTTTTTTCCCATGTCCATCCTGTGTGTCTTATTTAGGAGGAAGTCATAATGCAGAAGCCACACTTGAGGAGAGAGGGGTTAGCTTCACATCCTTGATGGACAGCTGAGTGTCTATATGAATTGTTTAGAAGCTTTGTGCATAGGAGATTTCTATTTAACACCATTCATCGAAAACTATGTAATTTATTTTTACCAGTTTGGACACGTGAATGATTATTGTAAACTTTTGGTTATAATCCAGCACTACATTATTAGACTGCTTAGTTCATTCTTGCTTTGGCTGTTGAGAGCTTTTTCCATTTGCTCCTGTTTTCATTTTACATAATTTTTCTTTTGTGGGTTTTTAAAATTTTGGGTACTTCTTTACTTTCTGATATTTTAAGATTATGCTGCTTCATATATTTACTGTCTCAGTCCTAGCATCAGCCCTTTCTTCAAAGAGCCCTTGTTCCTTTTATTAAAGAATGGTATTAAAAACTTACATGTGGGAGCTAAATATGCTCAGCTGACAGTACATAGAAATACATGCATGTATCCCAGCCTATGCATATACACATAATTATAAAGATATCCATATGGAACTATGTGTAGGCTAAAGATAGTTTATGCCGATGTCTCCAGCCGGATCTGTTATGACATGGATATCGTAACCTTCTCCCTTTGTTTGACTGTAACATCCCACTCCAGTGGTAAGAAACCTGGCTTCCACCATTTGTCATTTATTAAATTCAGTGCTTGTTCCATTCGATTACTGATATAGTAGTTTCAGTACTGTTAGCTACTACCCCTCATGGGAAAGAACTTAGAGTCCACTGTGTATGTATGGCACATTTTGTCTTTGGCCTACAGATTCTGTACATTTCCAAAGTTAACTTAGGTCAGCCCATTTGTCCAACTACCAACAGTGAGTTTTTCCATACATTTCTGAAACAGTTAGATTCTTTGTTACATTCTGTATTCCAGTCTTTGACACTCCCATATCCTAAGTAGCTAAGTTTGAATAGATTGTAAATTACTTGTTGTGTTGTAAAAATCTGTGGGTGTAGACAAATGCATAGTGACAGGTATTCACCACTAAAGTATCATATGGACTATTTCAACCACATATTCCTTAAATTGTTTACCAGTGTCAGTTTTACCTTTTCTAGAATGTCATATAAATGAGGTCATACAGTGTGTAGCACTTCAGACTGGATTCTTTCACTTAGCAATGTAAGTGTTAGTTGCATCTATATCTATCTATATATATTTGCATGGGTTGATGATCCATTCCTTTATATCTCTGAATACTATTGCACTGCATGTATATGAGAGGAAAAATAATTTTCCCTCTACACTTCTATGTTCTTTATTGAGATCTCCCTTGTAATGAAAAAGAGACGAACTGGAGAAAACAATCAGAAGTTTAATATATACCATGCGTACCTCCTGTATACTTGAAAGATACCCAGGAAAACTGAGTCACTCCCTGAAATGGCCCAAGCCATTACCTTAAATGCTATCTTCTGCTGAGAACAAAAGAAAGATGTTAGGGAATGGAGGAAGCCATTTAAGGGATGTTATTAGTCAAAGCCCAGTAAACAAGGGTATGGTTGTTACACAGATTTACATCCAGGCCTATTTCATTGACAAGCTTTGTTTTTTGTTTTTTTTTTAAACATTTATTTATTTGGCTGCACTGGGTCTTAGTTGCAGCTTGTGTAATCTTTAGTGGCGGCATGCAGGCCCTTAATTGCAGCATGTGGGATCTAGTTCCCTGACCAGGGATTGAACCCTGGTCCCCTGCATTGGGAGTGTGGAGTCTTAACCACTGGACCAGCAGGGAAGTCCCAACAAACTTTTCTTGATATTTAGTCATCTTTCAATTCCTGGTCCAAAGAGGGACATACCCTTACAAATGGAGATATACTTAATAAATGGAAATTTACCTCCTAAAAGGGCATTTTCTACTTTATTTATTTATTTATTTATTTGCGGTACGCGGGCCTCTCACTGTTGTGGCCTCTCCCATTGCGGAGCACAGGCTCTGGATGCGCAGGCTCAGCGGCCATGGCTCATGGGCCCAACCACTCCGCGGCATGTGGGATCTTCCCACACTAGGGCACGAACCCGTGCCCCCTGCATCGGCAGGCAGACTCTCAACCACTGTGCCACCAGGGAAGCCATCTACTTGGTTTTGAAAGATTCTCCTGGGTCTGCTGTTTCTTAAATTAATCAGTCCAAAATAATCCTTTTGTCAAATGGGCATATTTTGGGGTGGTGTATTCTGCTCCCCTTGACATGTATGTGCCCTAATTTGCTTATGAATTCATCTACAGAAGGACATCCTGATATCTTAAGTTTTTAGCCATTATGAATAGAGCTGCTGTGCATTACTTGATGCTAGTTTTGGTTTGAACACAGTTTTTCAAAGCAGTTGTCTAAATAAAAGAGGTACACTTCTTGGATCATAAGGTGAGACTTTTTAGATTTGGAAAAAACTGCCAAACTGTCTTCCAAAGTTGGTTGTACATGCATTGCACCAGCATCTTGAGTATATTCTTGTATGCTTATTTACTGCCTGTTTATCTTCCTGGGCTAGGTGTGTGTTTCAATCTTTACTAAATTTTAATGGCATTGTTGGCATAATTTGAGTACAAATCCTTTATCAGATATGTGTTTTGGAAATAGTTTCTTGCAGTTTGTGGTTTGTCTTCCTGTTTTCTGAATAAGGTCACCAGACCCAAAGTCATGTAGATTATCTTTTTTTGTCCAGGATTTTTATAGTTTGGTAATTTAAATTTGTCTATGGGCAATTTTGAGTGAATTTTGGTTTAAGTTGTAATGTTTGTGTCTACATTCATTTCATTACATATGGTTTGTAATTAATTGCTCCTTAACCAATTTTGGAGAAGATACAGTGAGACACTTGGCTCCATTTCAGTTTAGATTTCCAAACTTAGTATATATAGCAGAACTGCCTTCCGGATGAGGCCTCTGGGTTTGTGAGTGCGGCACTCCCGGCACTTTTCTCACGTCCCACAGGGGGCGCCAAACCCACCTGTCTGACCCTGGGGGCACAGGTGCACCCTGCCAACAGACTTTGCTCTGTGACAAGCAGACGGGAGCTTTGTCTCCTGTCAGGGCTTAGGTTTCTGGAACATGAGGCATTGTCCACACTGACGGGAGCTGGGTTTTCTCAGGAGCCTCTGGTGAGGAGACTCCGCAAGAGAAAAAATGAGCAAGTGTGGAGAATCTTCCTGTGCAACTGACTGCTGGCTGGGTGGGTGCATCTTCAGGGGACTCAGGAGAGAAAGAGTTTAATGTGGAATACTGTGTGCTTTTAGTTAGCTTTATATGCAGTGTAGATGGTGACCACTGTCGTTCTTTGGAGTCCGGTGTCTAGTTTTCCAGGCACTGGTTGTGGATGGCTTTAGGTAGAATAAACATTTTTTTACAACTTTATTGGAGTATAATTGCTTTACAATGGTGTGTTAGTTTCTGCTTTATAACAAAGAGAATCGGTAAAACATATACATATGTTCCAATATCTCTTCCCTCTTGCGTCTCCCTCCCTCCCACCCTCCCTATCCCACCCCTCTAGGTGGTCACAAAGCACCAAGCTGATCTCCCTGTGCTACGCGGCTGCTTCCCACTAGCTATCTAGTTTACGTTTGGTAGTGTATATATGTCCAAGCCACTCTCTCACTTTGTCACAGCTTACCCTTCCCCCTCCCCATATCCTCAAGTCCATTCTCTAGTAGGTCTGTGTCTTTATTCCTGTCTTACCCCTAGGTTCTTCATGACATTTTTTCCCTTAAATTCCATATATATGTGTCAGCATATGGTATTTGTCTTTCCCTTTTTGACTTACTTCACTCTGTATGACAGACTCTAGGTCCATCCACCTCATTAAGAATAGCTCAATTTCGTTTCTTTTGGGGGCTGAGTAATATTCCATTGTATATATGAGCCACATCTTCTTTATCCATTCATCTGATGATGGACACTTAGGTTGATTCCATCTCCTGGCTATTGTAAATAGAGCTGCAACGAAAATTTTGGTACATGACTCTTTTCGAATTATGGTTTTCTCAGGGTATATGCCCAGTAGTTGGATTGCTGGGTCATATGGTAGTTCTATTTGTAGTTATTTAAGGAACCTCCATACTGCTCGCCATAGTGGCTGTACCAATTCACATTCCCACCAGCAGTGCAAGAGTGATCATTTTTCTCCACATGCTCTCCAGCATTTATTGTTTCTAGATTTTTTGATGATGGCCATTCTGACTGGTGTGAGGTGATATCTCATTCTAGTTTTGATTTGCATTTCTCTAATGATTAATGATGTTGAGCATTTTTTCATGTGTTTGTTGGCAGTCTGTATATCTTCTTTGGTGAAATGTCTAGGTCTTCTGCCCATTTTTGGATTGGGTAGTTTCTTTTTTTGTTATTCAGCTGCATGAGCTACTTGTAAATTTTGGAGATTAATCCTTTGCCAGTTACTTCATTTGCAAATATTTTCTCCCATTCTGAGGGGTGTCTTTTCATCTTGTATATGGTTTCCTTTGCTGTGCAAAAGCTTTGAAGTTTCATTAGGTCCCATTTGTTTGTTTTTGTTTTTATTTCCATTTCTCTAGGCGGTGGGTCAGAAAGGATCTTGATGTGATTTATGTCATAGCGTGTTCTGCCTATGTTTTTCCCCTAAGAGTTTGATAGTTTCTGGCCTTATATTTAGGTCTTTAGTCCATTTTGAGCTTATTTTTGTGTATGGTGTTAGGGAGTGATCTAATCTCCTACTTTTACATGTACCTGTCCAGTTTTCCCAGCACCACTTATTGAAGAGGCTGTCCTTTCTCCACTGTACATTCCTGCCACTTTATCAAAGATAAGGTGACCATAGGTGCGTGGGTTCGTTCTTATAGGCCTTTCCCTTCTCTCGTGTTTCTTGCCTAGAGAAGATCCTTTAGCATTTGTTGTAAAGCTGGTTTGGTGGTGCTGAACTCTCTCAGCTTTTGCTTGTCTGTGAAGGTTTTAATTTCTCCATCCAATCTGAATGAGATCCTTGCTGGGTAGAGTAATCTTGGTTGTAGGTTGTTCTCCTTCATCACTTTAAATATGTCCTGCCAGTCCCTTCTGGCTTGCAGAGTTTCTGCTGAAAGATCAGCTGTTAACCTTATGGGGATTCCCTTGTGTGTTATTTGTTGTTTTTCCCTTGCTGCTTTTAATATGTTTTCTTTGCATTTAATTTTTGACAGTTTGATTAATATGTGTCTTGGCATGTTTCTCCTTGGATTTATCCTGTATGGGACTCTCTGTGCTTCCTGGACTTGATTAACTATTTCCTTTCCCATATTAGGGAAGTTTTCAACTATAATCTCTTCAAATATTTTCTCAGTCCCTTTCTTTTTCTCGTCTTCTTCTGGAACCCCTATAATTCGAATGTTGGTGCGTTTAATGTTGTCCCAGAGGTCTCTGAGACTGTCCTCAGTTCTTTTCATTCTTTTTTCTCTTATTCTGCTCTGCAGTAGTTATTTCCACTATTTTATCTTCCAGGTCACTTATCCGTTCTTCTGCCTCAGTTATTCTGCTATTGATCCCTTCTAGAGTATTTTTAATTTCATTTATTGTGGTGTTCATCGTTGCTTGTTTCATCTTTAGTTCTTCTAGGTCCTTGTTAAATGTTTCTTGCATTTTCTCTATTCTATTTCCAAGATTTTGGATCATCTTTACTATCATTATTCTGAATTCTTTTTCAGGGAGACTGCCTATTTCCTCTTCATTTGTTAGGTCTGGTGGGTTTTCATCTTGCTCCTTCATCTGCTGTGTGTTTTTCTGTCTTCTCATTTTGCTTATCTTACTGTGTTTGGGGGTCTCCTTTTTGCAGGCTGCAGGTTCGTAGTTCCCGTCGTTTTTGGTGTCTGTCCCCAGTGGCTAAAGTTGGTTCAGTGGGTTGTGTAGGCTTCCTGGTGGAGGGTGCCTGTGTTCTGGTGGATGAGGCTGGATCTTGTCTTTCTGGTGGGCAGGTCCACGTCTGGTGGTGTGTTTTGGGGTGTCTGTGGACTTATTATGATTTTAGGCAGCCTCTCTGCTAATGGGTGGGGTTGTGTTCCTGTCTTGCTAGTTGTTTGGCATAGGGAGTCCAGCACTGTAGCTTGCTGGTCATTGAGATAAGCTGGGTGCTGGTGTTGAGATGGAGATCTCTGGGAGATTTTCGCCGTTGGATATTACGTGGAGCTCGGAGGTCTCTTTTGGACCAGTGTCCTGAAGTTGGCTCTCCCACCTCAGAGGCACGGCACTGACTCCTGGCTGTAGCACCAAGAGCCTTTCATCCACACGGCTCAGAATAAAAGGGAGAAAAAGGAGAAAGAAAGAAAGAAAGAAGGAGGATAAAAGAAAATAAAGTAAGGTCAAATAAAATAAAGTTATTAAAATAAAGAATTACTAAGAAAAAAAATTTTTTTAAAGTAAAAAAAAAAAAAAAACAAAAAAAAAAACGGACGGATAGAACCCTAGGACAAATGGTGAAAGCAAAGGTATACAGACAAAATCTCACACAGAAGCATACACGTACACACTCACAAAAAGAGGAAAAGGGGAAAAACATCATAAATCTTGCTCTCAAAGTCCACCTCCTCAATTTGGGATGATTCGTTGTCTCTTCAGGTATTCCACAGACGCAGGGTACATCAAGTTGATTGCGGAGCTTTAATCCGCTGCTTCTGAGGCTGCTGGGAGAGATTCCCCTCTCTCTTCTTTGTTCGCACAGCTCCCGGGGCTCAGCTTTGGATTCGGCCCCGCCTCTGCGTGTAGGTCGCCGGAGGACGTCTGCTCTTCGCTCAGACAGGACGGGGTTAAAGGAGCCGCTGATTCGGGGGCTCTGGCTCCCTCAGGCCGCGGGGGAGGGAGGGGCACGGAGGCGGGGCGAGCGTGCGTCGGCGGAGGCCGGCGTGACGTTGCGTCAGCACGAGGCGCGCCCGTGCGTTCTCCCGGGGATGTTGTCTGTGGAGCCCGGGACCGTGGCAGCGGCGGGCAGCACAGGCTCCCGGGAGGGGAGGTGTGGAGAGTGACCTGCGCTCGCACACAGGCTTCTTGGTGGCGGCAGCGACAGCAGCAGCCCCAGCGTCCCACGCCCGTCTCTGGGGTCCGCGCTTTCAGCCGCGCCTCGCGCCCGTCTCTGGAGCCTCCTTGAAGCAGCGCCCTGAATCCCCTCTCCTCACGCACCAGGAAACAAAGAGGGAAGGAAAAGCCTCTTGCCTCTTCGGCAGCTCCAGACTTTTCCCCGGACTCCCTCCCGGCCAGCCGTGGCGCACTAACTCCCTTCAGGCTGTGTTCACGCCGCCAGCGCGCTCTGACTGAAGCCCGAGCCTCAGCTCCCAGCCCCGCCCGCCCCGGCGGGTGAGGAGACGAGCCTCTCGGGCTGGTGAGTGGCGGTCGGCACCGGTCCTCCGTGCGGGAATCTCTCTGCTTTGCCCTCCGTACCCCTGTGGCTGCGGTCTCCTCCGCGGCTCCGAAGCTTTCCCCCTCCGCCACCCGCAGTCTCCGCCCGCGAAGGGGCTCCTAGTGTGTGGAAACCGTTTCTCCTTCACGGCTCCCTCCCACTGGTGCAGGTCCCGGCCCTATCCTTTTGTCTCTGTTTATTCTGTTTTCTTTTGCCCTACCCAGGCACGTGGAGGAGTTTCTTTCTTTTTTTCTTTTTTTTTTTTTTCGGTACACGGGCCTCTCCCTGTTGTGGCCTCTCCCGTTGCGGAGCACAGGCTCCGGACGCGCAGGCTCAGCGGCCATGGCTCACGGGCCTAGCCGCTCCGCGGCATGCGGGATCTTCCCGGTCCGGGGCACGAACCCGTGTCCCCTGCATCGGCAGGCGGACTCTCAACCACTGCGCCACCAGGGAAGCCCCGTGGGGAGTTTCTTGCCTTTTGGGAGGCCTGAGGTCTTCTGCCAGCGTTCAGTAGGTGTTCTGTAGGGGTGGTTCCCCGTGTAGCTGTATTTGTGATGTATCTGTGGAGAGGAAGGTGATCTGCGTGTCTGACTCTTCCGCCATCTTCCCGCTCTCCCAGACATTTTAATAATAGTAATTTTTCTGACGCATGAGCGTGGAATATTGTTTTCTATTGTGTCTTGAGTTTCTTTACCAGTGCTTTATAGTTTTCTGAGTATAGGTCTTTCGTGTCCTTGGTTAAATTTATTGCTAAATAGTCCGTTCTTTTGGATGGAATTGTAAATGGGATTGTTTTCTGAATGTTTCTTGCTGGTGGTTCATTATTAGTGTATAGAAACGAAACTGATTTGTGTATATTGAGTGCATATTTTGCAACTTTACTGAATTTATTTTTTAACATATTTTTTGAAGTAATGTGCAAAATTGCAATACTAAAATCTCACCGTTTCTACTGCCCCCCAGGTGATCCACAGGACCCACGACATGGTAGCTACTACTATACTCTTCCCACGGTGCCTCTTAATACCATGCGGACTCCTACAAGGGAAATAAGTATCACAACTTTGGTTGAACGTGGTCTGGGTAAGTCTTGGCCTCTATAAGAAAAATTTGATGTCTGTCTTCTCTGATTTTCTGGCATGATGCTGACACGGTTGTCTAGAAAAGTAATTTACTTTCCAGTAATTTAAAATGTACAGAAAAGTTGCAGTAATGTCAAAAAGTACTCACATTTGCCACTTGACACAAAATGCTCAGTGTGTTTTGCCCAAGGCACCAGCACATAACCCCTAAATGAAGAAATCCTGATGTCCACATTATAATTTAATACCCAGCCCCACTTCAACCTTCACCTACTGTCCGAATGGTATGAAAATGTCTTCTTCCATCCTGATCCAGTTTTCTTTTCCTGGAACCAAGACTGAGTTTCTCCCTCATTTGGACAACGTTGATGGATTTGAAGCAGACAAGATGAGTATGGGATCTAGGGGGCCTTTTCTGTATGGCTTTTTTCACTAAGAATGATTTTAACGTTCATTTTTGTAACAAATACCAGCGCTACACTTTTTTTTTATTGTCATTAAAAATACAAAACACGACTTTAGCATTTAATTCACTTTATGTATACAGTTTTGTGGTATTAACTACCTTCATTTAGTTGCACAAACAAGTTAACTAACATGTGTACCTCCTGTGTGCATGGCAGATACCCAGGAAGTTGAGTAACACCCTGAAACGGCCCAAGACATCACCTTAAATACCGTATTCATCTAAAAGGGAAAAAAAGGAAGGCTGTAGTTGTTTCTGTCTACATTCATTTGATTGTATATGGTTTCCAATTGATGTTGTATAACTAGTTGTGGAGAAGTCATGGGATAGGTGGCTTCATTTCAGTTTGAATTTCCAAATTTAGTGGATTCTGCAGGCTTGTTACAAGGTTTACAAACTTCCTATTGGATCAGGACATCCCATGGTGTAACTGGTGTTCACGGTTTGTTCAGCAGTTAAAGTTCTGTGTGATATGAGTTCATCCGGGAGTAATCCAGGTTAGTTTCTGTTATACATTTGTCCCAGGATGAAAGGACAAGAGAGCTAAGACCTAATTTATAAAAGTGCCTTCAAACTAATTGATACTGAAGTATAGTTAACCTACAATGTTGTGTTAATTTCTGCTGCACGGCAAAGTGATTCATATATAGGTACATACGTATATACATATTTTTCATATTCTTTTCCATTATGGTTCATTACAGGGTATTGAATACAGTTCCCTGTGCTGTACGGGAAGACCTTATGTATCCATCCTATATATGATAATTTGCATCTACTAATACCAACCTCCCAATCCATCCCTCTCCCCTGTCTTCCCCTTGACAACCACAAGTCTGTTTTCTCTATTTGTGAGTCTGTTTTTGTTCTGTAGATAGGTTCATTTGGGTCTCATTTTATAATCCACATATAAGTGATATCATACGGTATTTGTTGTTCTCTGTCTGACTTACTTCACTTTGTATGATAATCTCTAGGTCCATCCATGTAGCTGCAAATGGCATTATTTCATTCCGTTTTATGGCTGAGTAATATTCCATTGTATATATGTACCACATCTTCTATATCCATTCATCTGCTGAGGGACATTCAGGTTGCTTCCATGTCTTGGCTATTGTGAATAGTGCTGCTGTGAATGCTGGGGTGCATATATCTTTTCGAATTATAGTTCTGTCTGGATATGTGCCCAGGAGTGGGATTGCTGGGTCATATGGTGATTCTAGTTTTAGTTTTTGAGGAACCTCCATACTGTTTTCCATAGTGGCTGCATCAATTTACATTCCCACCAGTAGTGTAGTAGGGTTCCCTTTTCTCCACACCCCTTCCAGCATTTCTTTCTAGACATTTTAATGATGGCCATTCTGACCACTATGAGGTGATAACTCACTGTGGTTTTGATTTGCGTTCTCTAATAATTAGCGATGTGGAGCATCTTTTCATGTGCCTATTGGCTATCTGTATGTCTTTGGAGAAATGTCTGTTTAGACCTTCTGCTTATTTTTTGATTTTTTTTTCTTTTTTGAGCTGTATGAGCCGTTTGTATATTTTAGAATTAAGACCTTGTTGGTCGCATCATTTGCAGGTATTTTCTCCCAAACAGTTAGCACAGGTGGTGGAACAACTGGATACCCACAGGCGGAAGAGTAAAGTTGGACCCTTACCTCCCCCCACCCCATATACAAAATCATCACAAAATGGACCAAAGGCCTAGGTGCAAGAGCCAAAATTATAAAACTCGTAGAAGAAAACATGAGAGTAAATCTTCATGACCTTGGATTTGGTCATGATATCTTAGATCTACCAAAAGCACAAGCAACAAAAGACAAAATAGATGAATTAGACTTCCTCAAAATGAGAAAGAGTTGTGTATAAAAGGAGCAAGGAATAAGATAATCCACCATCCAAAATGGCACAGGATGTTTGCAAACCATGTATCTGATAAAGGACTGTATGTAGCCCACCGGCCAAGCCCCCGGTGGTCCAGTGGAGTGTCTGTGCGGCCCCTCCCGTCCTCGGTGATCAGGGAATTTCAGGCCCCACGGCACCCGAGGGGTGGTCACTGGTCATCCTCGGCACCCTCAAGGAGTGAGTGAGTGCTGGATGGTTTTGAGCCCCGATGCACTCCCATTACTGCCCTCAAAGGCTGAAGCCTTCAGCATGCCTCCAGAAGGACACAGAGTATTTGCAAGTCTTTGAGAGCCAAGAGAACAGTCTTCACTTTTCTGAGAAGGGCATCTTACTATCTCACAGCATGACCATTTTCAATCTGGCTCTCAGGGTGCCCTCCCACCTTCTTTATTTCTCTGAGAGTGGCCATGGTGGTTTGGCTGTCCCCAGTCCCCACACCAGGTGACAGGGCCAGTGGGGCCAGATCCTGGTGGTCCTTAGCTTCGTTGGAGATTAACCCAGACCCTCGGCCTGCGATTGAACGGGGATGCCCCTGCTTCTCCCCATCACCGATTCTCATCTCCTCCTCTATCTCTTTTCCTCTTGCTTTTCAGTCTCAGATTTACCTGATGGTCACCACTCACAGCTCCCGCAGAGCCCAGAGATTTCTCCTTGAAGGAAAGGTTCTGGAAAATCAGAGGGATAAATAAAGGATGCAGCTGCTTCCCGCCTTGTGCTGACACCCAAGAGGGTGAGGAGAGTGAGTGTGTTCTCATTAGAATTTTAAATCCTGCAAGTAATAGATCATTGGGGGTGGGGGGCATCCAGTGTTTTCCTGCTCATTCTAATAATGTCATTCCTGAATTTTTATGGGGTAAGTAATTTATATTATTTATCAGTAATTTGATTATTGATATAATCAAATTATGATCAAATTATCCTGAGGGGGAGATCCATTTAAAAAATGTTAGAGATAACTCCGAGGGATTTACAACAAACAAGGACACAGAACCCGTTCTCCAGACACTGGCTGAGAGATTCCTACCCTGAGCCGCAGTCCCCTGGAGGGCGGAGTGGCCATGACTCTCCTCCCACAGGTGAGCCTACACAGGCACATCCCACGTGGGACCACTGCATCGCAGAATCTTAGAGTGGCCAATGGCAGGCAGCTGGCCAGAGATGCGGACAAGAGAAAACTGCCCAGCAGCCTGGGACAACCCCGGGGTGAGGCCTTAGGAAGGGCCAGTGTCAGAGCCTCAGAGATAACCTGAAGAGAGTTCAGGCTGTTAAGGACATCGTCAGAGATGCACTTAGGGACATATTCAGGGCCTTAGTTATGGACAGGATCAGGGCATTATTTAGTGACAGCTGAGACTATAAGGGACAGCATCAGGGCCTGATACTGTCCCTAACAAAGTCCCTAAGCCTGACTCAGGCCATGACAGTGTACCTAACAGAAGGCCCGGATGCCAGTCCTAACCAAGACCCTGACACTGTGCCTAACAAAGGCTCTGATGGTAGTGCTAACCAAGGCCCTGACACAGTCCCTAAGTAGGGCCTGAGACTACGGCTAACTCAAGCCATGACACGATACCTAACCAAGGCTCTGATGCTAGTCCTAACTCAGGCCCTGACACTGTCCCTAACTAAGGCCCTGACACTACTCCAAGCTCAGGCCCTGACACGATACCTAATGAAGGCTCTGATGCTAATCCTAACCAAGGCTCTGATGCTAGTCCTAATTAAGGCCGTGACACTGTCCTAATTTATGCTCTGATACTACACTGAACACAGACCCTGACACTGTTCCTAAGAGAGGCAATGATTCTATTCCTAACTCAGTCCCTGACACTACTACAAGCTCAGGCCCTGACACGGTACCTAATGAAGGCTCTGATGCTAATCCTAACTAAGTCTCTGACATTAATCCTAAATAAGGCCTTGACAGTACTCCTAACTAAGCCCCTGACACTGACCCTAACTAAGGCCTTGACACTACTCCTAAATCAGGCCCTGACACGATAACGAAGAAAGGCTCTGATGCTCGTTGAAAGTAAGGTCCTGACACTGTCCGTAACTAAGGCCTTGACACTACTACTAACTCAGGCTGTGATACTGTCCCTAACTAAGGCCCTGACAGTGTCCCTGAATAAGGGACTGAATGTCCTCCTAACTCTGGCCCTGCCATTATACATATAAAAAGCTCTGACGCTCGTCCTAACTGAGGCCCTGAGACTGTCCCTCACTAAGGCCCTGACACTACTTCTAACTCAGGCCCTGTTATTATACCTAACGAAAGCTCTGATGCTAACCGTAACTAAGGCCCTGACAGTGACACTAACTAAGGCCTTGACACTATTCCTAACTAAGGGCCTAGCCCGAGCCCCAGCCCTAGCTCCAGTCCCAGGCCCAGCCCCAGCCGCAGCCCCAGCCCCAATCCCAGCCCGAGCCCCAGCCTCTGATGCTTATCCTACAAAGGCCCTTATGCTACTCCTGGGCCTTGCCCTGACACTGTCCTTAACTCAGGCCTTGACACTACTACTAACTCAGGCCGTGATACTGTCCCTCACTACGGCCCTGACAGTGTCCCTAACTAAGGGCCTGACTCTCCTCCTAACTGTGGCCCTGCCATTATACATAAAAAAGGCTCTGACGCTCGTCCTAATCGAGGGCCTGACACTGTCCCTCACTAAGGCCCTGACACTACTAACTCAGGGCCACATTATACCTAACGAAGGCTCTGATGCTAACCCTAACTATGGCCCTGACAGTGACCCTAAGTAAGGCCTTGACACTATTCCTAACTAAGGGCCTAGCCCCAGCCCCAGCTCCAGCCCAAGCCCCAGGCCCAGCTCTAGCCCTAGCCCCAGGCACAGCCCCAGTCCTAGCCCCAGCCCCAGGCCCAAACCCAGCCCCTGATGCTGATCCTACAGAGGCCCTTATGGTCCTCCTAGGCCTTGCCCTGACACTGTCCTTAACTCAGGTCTTGACACTACTACTAACTCAGGCCGTGATACTGTCCCTAACTAAGGCCCTGAGAGTGACCCTAACTAAGGCCTTCACACTATTCGTAACTAAGGGTGTAGCCCTAGCCCTAGCCCTTTCCGCAGCCGCAGCCTCAGCCCCAGCCCACACCCCTGATCGTACAGAGGCCCTTACGCTCCTCCTAGGCCTTTCCCTGACACTGTCCTTAACTAAGGCCTTGACACTATTTCTAACTAAGGCCCCAGCGCCAGCCCCAGCGCAGCCCTAGCCCCAGCCCCAGCCCCAACCCCAGCCCCAGCCCCAGCCTCTGATGCTTATCCTACAAAGGCCCTTATGCTACTCCTAGGCCTTGCCCTGACACTGTCGTTAACTCAGGCCTTGACACTACTACTAACTCAGGCCGTGATACTCTCCCTAACTAAGGCCTTGACAGTGTCCCTCTCTAAGGGCCTGACTCTCCTCCTAACTCTGGCCTGGCCATTATACATAAAAAAGGCTCTGACGCTCATCCTAATCGAGGGCCTGACACTGTCCCTCACTAAGGCCCTGACACTATTTCTAACTCAGGGTCACATTATACCTAACGAAGGCTCTGATGCTAACCCTAACTATGGCCCTGACAGTGACCCTAACTAAGGCCTTGACACTATTCCTAACTAAGGGCCGAGCCCTAGCCCTAGCCCCAGCCCCAGCCCCAGCCCCAGCACCAGGCCCAGCCCTAGCCCTAGCCCCAGGCACAGCCCCAGTCCTATCCCCAGCCCCAGGCCCAACCCCAGCCCCTGATGCTGATCCTACAGAGGCCCTTATGCTCCTCCTAGGCCTTGCCCTGACACTGTCCTTAACTCAGGCCTTGACACTACTACTAACTCAGGCCCTGTCATTATACCTAACGAAAGCTCTGATGCTAAACCTAACTAAGGCCCTGACAGTGACACTAACTAAGGCCTTGACAATATTCCTAACTAAGGCCCCAGCCCTAGCCCGACGCCTAGCCCCAGCTCCAGCCCTAGCCCAAGCCCCAGCCCCAGCTCTAGCCCCAGCCGCAGCCGCAGTCCCAGCCCTAGCCCCAACCCCAGCCCCAGCCCCAGCCCCAGCCCCAGACCCTGATGCTGATCCTATAGAGGCCCTTACGATCCTCCTAGGCCTTCCCCTGACAATGTGGTAACTAAGGCCTTGACACTATTTCTAACTAAGGCCCCAGGTCCAGCCCCAGCCGCAGCCCCAGCCCCTGATGCTGATCCTATAGAGCCCTTTATGCTCCTCCTAGGCCTTGCCCTGACACTGTCCTTAAGTACGGCCTTGACCCTATTCCTAACTAAGGGCCTAGCTCTAAAACTAGCCCCAGCCCTAGCCCCAGTCCCAACTCCAGGCCCAGCCCTAGCCCTAGCCCCAGACCCAGCCCTAGCCTTAGCCTCAGCCCCACCTGCAGCCCCAGCCCTAGCCCTAGCCCCACCCCCAGCCCCAGCCCTAGACCCAGCCCCAACCCAACCCCAGCCCCTTAAGCTGATCCTATAGAGGCCCTTATGCTCCTCCTAGGCCTTGCCCTGACACTGTCCTTAACTCAGGCCTTGACACTACTACTAACTCAGGCTGTGATACTGTCCCTAACTACAGCGCTGACAGTGTCCCTAACTAAGGGCCTGACTCTCCTCCTATCTCTGGTCCTGCCATTATACATAAAAAAGGCTCTGACCCTCGTCCTAATCGAGGGCCTTACACTGTCCCTCACTAAGGCCCTGACACTACTTCTGACTCAGAGCCACATTATACCTAACGTAGGCTCTGATGCTAACCCTAACTAAGGCCCTGACAGTGACACTAACTAAGGCCTTGATACTATTGCTACCTAAGGCCCCAGCCGTAGCCCGACCCCTAGCCCCAGCTCCAGACCTAGCCCAAGCCCCAGCCCCAGCCCCAGCCCTAGCTCCAGCGGCAGCCGCAGTCCCAGCCCTAGCCCCAACCCCACCCCCAGCCCGAGCCCCAGCCCCTGATGCTGATCCTATAGAGGCCCTTATGATCCTTCTAGGCGTTTGCCTGACAATGTGGTAACTAAGGCCTTGACACTATTTCTAACTAAGGCCCCAGGTCCAGCCCCAGCCGCAGCCCCAGCCCCTGATGCTGATCCAATAGAGGCCTTTATGCTCCTCCTAGGCCTTGCCCTGACACTGTCCTTAAGTACGGCCTTGACCCTATTCCTAACTAAGGGCCTAGCTCTAAAACTCGCCCCAGCCCTAGCCCCAGTCCCAACTCCAGCCCCAGCCCCAGCCCCAGCTCCAGCCCCAGCCCTAGCCCTAGCCCCAGACCCAGCCCTAGCCCCAGTCCCAGCCCCAGTCCCAGCCCCAGCCCCAGCCCTAGCCCCAGACCCAGCCCTAGCCTTAGCCTCAGCCCCAGCTCCAGCCCCAGCCCCAGCCACAAACCTAGCCCTAGCCCTAGCCCCAGCCCTAGGCAGCCCCAGGCCCAACCCCAGCCCCTGATGCTGATCCTACAGAGGCCCTTATGCTCCGCCTAGGCCTTGCCCTGACACTGTCCTTAACTCAGGCCTTGACACTACTACTAACTCAGGCCGTGATACTGACCCTAACTAAGGCCCTGAAAGTGTCCCTGTCTAAGGGACTGAATGTCCTCCTAACTCTGGCCCTGCCATTATACATAAAAAAAGCTCTGACGCTTGTCCTAACCGAGGCCCTGAGACTGTCCTTCACTAAGGCCCTAACACTACTTCTAACTCAGGCCCTGTCATTATACCTAACGAAAGCTCTGATGCTAACCGTAACTAAGGCCCTGACAGTGACACTAACTAAGGCCTTGACACTATTCCTAACTAAGGGCCTAGCCCTAGCCCTAGTCCCAGCCCCAGCCCCAAAGCCAGCCCCAGCCCCAGCCTCTTATGCTTATCCTCTAAAGGCCCTTATGCTACTCTTAGGCCTTTCCGTGACACTGTCCTTAACTCAGGCCTTGACACTACTACTAACTCAGGCCGTGATACTGTCCCTAAATACGGCCCAGACAGTGTCCCTAACTAAGGGCCTGACTCTCCTCCTAACTGTGTCCCTGCCATTATACATAAAAATGGCTCTGACGCTCGTCCTAATCGAGGGCCTGACACTGTCCCTCACTAAGGCCCTGACCCTACTTCTAACTCAGGGCCACATTATACCTAACGAAGGCTCTGATGCTAACCCTAACTATGGCCCTGACAGTGACCCTAAGTAAGGCCTTGACACTATTCCTAACTAAGGGCCTAGCCCCAGCCCCAGCTCCAGCCCAAGCCCCAGGCCCAGCCCTAGCCCTAGCCCCAGGCACAGCCCCAGTCCTAGCCCCAGCCCCAGGCCCAAACCCAGCCCCTGATGCTGATCCTACAGAGGCCCTTATGGTCCTCCTAGGCCTTGCCCTGACACTGTCCTTAACTCAGGTCTTGACACTACTACTAACTCAGGCCGTGATACTGTCCCTAACTAAGGCCCTGAGAGTGACCCTAACTAAGGCCTTCACACTATTCGTAACTAAGGGTGTAGCCCTAGCCCTAGCCCTTTCCGCAGCCGCAGCCTCAGCCCCAGCCCACACCCCTGATCGTACAGAGGCCCTTATGCTCCTCCTAGGCCTTTCCCTGACACTGTCCTTAACTAAGGCCTTGATACTATTTCTAACTAAGGCCCCAGCCCCAGCCCCAGCCCCAACCCCAGCCCCAGCCCCATCCTCTGATGCTTATCTTACAAAGGCCCTTATGCTACTCCTAGGCCTTGCCCTGACACTGTCGTTAACTCAGGCCTTGACACTACTACTAACTCAGGCTGTGATACTGTCCCTAACTACGGCGCTGACAGTGTCCCTAACTAAGGGCCTGACTCTCCTCCTATCTCTGGTCCTGCCATTATACATAAAAAAGGCTCTGACCCTCGTCCTAATCGAGGGCCTGACACTGTCCCTCACTAAGGCCCTGACACTACTTCTGACTCAGAGCCACATTATACCTAACGAAGGCTCTGATGCTAACCCTAACTATGGCCCTGACAGTGACCCTAACTAAGGCCTTGACACTATTCCTAACTAAGGGCCGAGCCCTAGCCCTAGCCCCAGCCCCAGCGTCAGCCCCAGCCCCACCCCTAGCCCCTGATGCTGCTCCTATAGAGGCCCTTATGATCCTCCTAGGCCTTCCCCTGACAATGTGGTAACTAAGGCCTTGACACTATTTCAAACTAAGGCCCCAGGTCCAGCCCCAGCCGCAGCCCCAGCCCCTGATGCTGATCCTATAGAGCCCTTTATGCTCCTCCTAGTCCTTGCCCTGACACTGTCCTTAAGTAAGGCCTTGACCCTATTCCTAACTAAGGGCCTAGCCCTAAACCTAGCCCCAGCCCCAGCCCCAGCCCTAGCTCCAGCCCTAGCCCTAGCCCCAGTCCCAGCCCCAGTCCCAGCCCCAGCCCCAGCCCCAGCCCCAGCCCCAGCCCCAGCCCCAGCCAGAGCCCCAGCCCCAGCACTAGCCCCAGACCCAGCCCTAGCCTTAGCCTCAGCCCCAGCTCCAGCCCCAGACCCAGCCCTAGCCCCAGCCACAGGCACAGCCTTAGCCCTAGCCCCAGCCCCAGCCCCAGCCCTAGCCCCAGCCCCAGGCCCAACCCCAGCCCCTGATGCTGATCCTACAGAGGCCCTTACGCTCCTCGTAGGCCTTGCCCTGACACTGTGCTTAACTCAGGCCTTGACACTACTACTAACTCAGGCCATGATACCGTCCCTAACTAAGGCCCTGACTGTGTCCCTATCTAAGGGTCTGAATGTCCTCCTAACTCTGGCCTTGCCATTATACATAAAAAAAGCTCTGACGCTCGTCCTAACCGAGGCCCCGACACTGTCCCTCACTAAGGCCCTGTCACTACTTGTAACTCATGCCCTGACATTATACCTAACGTAGGCTCTGATGCTAACCCTAACTAAGGCCCTGACAGTGACACTAACTAAGGCGTTGATACTATTGCTACCTAAGGCCCCGGCCCTAGCCCGACCCCTAGCCCCAGCTCCAGCCCTAGCCCAAGCCCCAGCCCCAGCCCCAGCCCCAGCCCTAGCCTCAGCGGCAGCCGCAGTCCCAGCCCTAGCCCCAACCCCACCCCCAGCCCGAGCCCCAGCCCCTGATGCTGATCCTATAGAGGCCCTTATGATCCTTCTAGGCGTTCGCCTGACAATGTGGTAACTAAGGCCTTGACACTATTTCTAACTAAGGCCCCAGGTCCAGCCGCAGCCGCAGCCCCAGCCCCTGATGCTGATCCTATAGAGGCCTTTATGCTCCTCCTAGGCCTTGCCCTGACACTGTCCTTAAGTAAGGCCTTGACCCTATTCCTAACTAAGGGCCTAGCCCTAAACCTAGCCCCAGGCCCAGCCCCAGCCCTAGCCCCAGCCCTAGCCCCAGTCCCATCCCCAGCCCTAGCCCTAGCCCCAGACACAGCCCTAGCCTTAGCCTCAGCCTCAGCTCCAGCCCCAGCCCCAGCCCTAGCCCCAGCCCCAGCCCCAGCCCTAGCCCCGGCCCCAGCCCCAGCCCTAGCCCTAGCCCCAGCCCCAGGCCCAACCCCAGCCCCTGTTGCTGATCCTACAGAGACCCTTATGCTCCTCCTAGGCCTTGCCCTGACACTGTCCTTAACTCAGGCCTTGACACTACTACTAACTCAGGCCGTGATACTGTCCCTAACTAAGGCCCTGACAGTGTCCCTGAATAAGGGACTGAATGTCCTCCTAACTCTGGCCCTGCCATTATACATATAAAAAGCTCTGACGCTCGTCCTAACTGAGGCCCTGAGACTGTCCCTCACTAAGGCCCTGACACTACTTCTAACTCAGGCCCTGTTATTATACCTAACGAAAGCTCTGATGCTAACCGTAACTAAGGCCCTGACAGTGACACTAACTAAGGCCTTGACACTATTCCTAACTAAGGGCCTAGCCCGAGCCCCAGCCCTAGCTCCAGTCCCAGGCCCAGCCCCAGCCGCAGCCCCAGCCCCAATCCCAGCCCGAGCCCCAGCCTCTGATGCTTATCCTACAAAGGCCCTTATGCTACTCCTGGGCCTTGCCCTGACACTGTCCTTAACTCAGGCCTTGACACTACTACTAACTCAGGCCGTGATACTGTCCCTCACTACGGCCCTGACAGTGTCCCTAACTAAGGGCCTGACTCTCCTCCTAACTGTGGCCCTGCCATTATACATAAAAAAGGCTCTGACGCACGTCCTAATCGAGGGCCTGACACTGTCCCTCACTAAGGCCCTGACACTACTTCTAACTCAGGGCCACATTATACCTAACGAAGGCTCTGATGCTAACCGTAACTATGGCCCTGACCGTGACCCTAAGTAAGGCCTTGACACTATTCCTAACTAAGGGCCTAGCCCCAGCCCTAGCTCCAGCCCAAGCCCCAGGCCCAGCCCTAGCCCTAGCCCCAGGCACAGCCCCAGTCCTAGCCCCAGCCCCAGGCCCAAACCCAGCCCCTGATGCTGATCCTACAGAGGCCCTTATGGTCCTCCTAGGCCTTGCCCTGACACTGTCCTTAACTCAGGTCTTGACACTACTACTAACTCAGGCCGTGATACTGTCCCTAACTAAGGCCCTGAGAGTGACCCTAACTAAGGCCTTCACACTATTCGTAACTAAGGGTGTAGCCCTAGCCCTAGCCCTTTCCGCAGCCGCAGCCTCAGCCCCAGCCCACACCCCTGATCGTACAGAGGCCCTTACGCTCCTCCTAGGCCTTTCCCTGACACTGTCCTTAACTAAGGCCTTGACACTATTTCTAACTAAGGCCCCAGCGCCAGCCCCAGCGCAGCCCTAGCCCCAGCCCCAGCCCCAACCCCAGCCCCAGCCCCAGCCTCTGATGCTTATCCTACAAAGGCCCTTATGCTACTCCTAGGCCTTGCCCTGACACTGTCGTTAACTCAGGCCTTGACACTACTACTAACTCAGGCCGTGATACTCTCCCTAACTAAGGCCTTGACAGTGTCCCTCTCTAAGGGCCTGACTCTCCTCCTAACTCTGGCCTGGCCATTATACATAAAAAAGGCTCTGACGCTCGTCCTAATCGAGGGCCTGACACTGTCCCTCACTAAGGCCCTGACACTATTTCTAACTCAGGGTCACATTATACCTAACGAAGGCTCTGATGCTAACCCTAACTATGGCCCTGACAGTGACCCTAACTAAGGCCTTGACACTATTCCTAACTAAGGGCCGAGCCCTAGCCCTAGCCCCAGCCCCAGCCCCAGCCCCAGCACCAGGCCCAGCCCTAGCCCTAGCCCCAGGCACAGCCCCAGTCCTATCCCCAGCCCCAGGCCCAACCCCAGCCCCTGATGCTGATCCTACAGAGGCCCTTATGCTCCTCCTAGGCCTTGCCCTGACACTGTCCTTAACTCAGGCCTTGACACTACTACTAACTCAGGCCCTGTCATTATACCTAACGAAAGCTCTGATGCTAAACCTAACTAAGGCCCTGACAGTGACACTAACTAAGGCCTTGACAATATTCCTAACTAAGGCCCCAGCCCTAGCCCAACCCCTAGCCCCAGCTCCAGCCCTAGCCCAAGCCCCAGCCCCAGCTCTAGCCCCAGCCGCAGCCGCAGTCCCAGCCCTAGCCCCAACCCCAGCCCCAGCCCCAGCCCCAGCCCCAGCCCCAGCCCTAGCCCCTGATGCTGATCCTATAGAGGCCCTTACGATCCTCCTAGGCCTTCCCCTGACAATGTGGTAACTAAGGCCTTGACACTATTTCTAACTAAGGCCCCAGGTCCAGCCCCAGCCACAGCCCCAGCCCCTGATGCTGATCCTATAGAGCCCTTTATGCTCCTCCTAGGCCTTGCCCTGACACTGTCCTTAAGTACGGCCTTGACCCTATTCCTAACTAAGGGCCTAGCTCTAAAACTAGCCCCAGCCCTAGCCCCAGTCCCAACTCCAGGCCCAGCCCTAGCCCTAGCCCCAGACCCAGCCCTAGCCTTAGCCTCAGCCCCACCTGCAGCCCCAGCCCTAGCCCTAGCCCCAGCCCCAGCCCCAGCCCTAACCCAGCCCCAACCCAACCCCAGCCCCTTAAGCTGATCCTACAGAGGCCCTTATGCTCCTCCTAGGCCTTGCCCTGACACTGTCCTTAACTCAGGCCTTGACACTACTACTAACTCAGGCTGTGATACTGTCCCTAACTACGGCGCTGACAGTGTCCCTAACTAAGGGCATGACTCTCCTCCTATCTCTGGTCCTGCCATTATACATAAAAAAGGCTCTGACCCTCGTCCTCATCGAGGGCCTTACACTGTCCCTCACTAAGGCCCTGACACTACTTCTGACTCAGAGCCACATTATACCTAACGTAGGCTCTGATGCTAACCCTAACTAAGGCCCTGACAGTGACACTAACTAAGGCCTTGATACTATTGCTACCTAAGGCCCCAGCCGTAGCCCGACCCCTAGCCCCAGCTCCAGACCTAGCCCAAGCCCCAGCCCCAGCCCCAGCCCTAGCCCCAGCGGCAGCCGCAGTCCCAGCCCTAGCCCCAACCGCACCCCCAGCCCGAGCCCCAGCCCCTGATGCTGATCCTATAGAGGCCCTTATGATCCTTCTAGGCGTTCGCCTGACAATGTGGTAACTAAGGCCTTGACACTATTTCTAACTAAGGCCCCAGGTCCAGCCGCAGCCGCAGCCCCAGCCCCTGATGCTGATCCAATAGAGGCCTTTATGCTCCTCCTAGGCCTTGCCCTGACACTGTCCTTAAGTACGGCCTTGACCCTATTCCTAACTAAGGGCCTAGCCCTAAAACTCGCCCCAGCCCTAGCCCCAGTCCCAACTCCAGCCCCAGCCCCAGCCCCAGCTCCAGCCCCAGCCCTAGCCCTAGCCCCAGACCCAGCCCTAGCCCCAGTCCCAGCCCTAGACCCAGCCCTAGCCCTAGCCCCAGACCCAGCCCTAGCCTTAGCCTCAGCCCCAGCTCTAGCCCCAGCCCCAGCCACAAACCTAGCCCTAGCCCTAGCCCCAGCCCTAGCCCAGCCCCAGGCCCAACCCCAGCCCCTGATGCTGATCCTACAGAGGCCCTTATGCTCCGCCTAGGCCTTGCCCTGACACTGTCCTTAACTCAGGCCTTGACACTACTACTAACTCAGGCCGTGATACTGACCCTAACTAAGGCCCTGAAAGTGTCCCTGTCTAAGGGACTGAATGTCCTCCTAACTCTGGCCCTGCCATTATACATAAAAAAAGCTCTGACGCTTGTCCTAACCGAGGCCCTGAGACTGTCCTTCACTAAGGCCCTAACACTACTTCTAACTCAGGCCCTGTCATTATACCTAACGAAAGCTCTGATGCTAACCGTAACTAAGGCCCTGACAGTGACACTAACTAAGGCCTTGACACTATTCCTAACTAAGGGCCTAGCCCTAGCCCTAGTCCCAGCCCCAGCCCCAAAGCCAGCCCCAGCCCCAGCCTCTTATGCTTATCCTCTAAAGGCCCTTATGCTACTCTTAGGCCTTTCCGTGACACTGTCCTTAACTCAGGCCTTGACACTACTACTAACTCAGGCCGTGATACTGTCCCTAAATACGGCCCAGACAGTGTCCCTAACTAAGGGCCTGACTCTCCTCCTAACTGTGTCCCTGCCATTATACATAAAAATGGCTCTGACGCTCGTCCTAATCGAGGGCCTGACACTGTCCCTCACTAAGGCCCTGACCCTACTTCTAACTCAGGGCCACATTATACCTAACGAAGGCTCTGATGCTAACCCTAACTATGGCCCTGACAGTGACCCTAACTAAGGCCTTGACACTATTCCTAACTAAGGGCCGAGCCCTAGCCCTAGCCCCAGCCCAAACCCCATCCCGAGCCCTAGCCCCAGGCCGAGCCCTAGCCCCACCCACAGCCCCAGGCCCAACCCCAGCCCCAGGCCCAACCCCAGCCCCTGATGCTGATCCTACAGAGGCCCTTATGCTCCGCCTAGGCCTTGCCCTGACACTGCCCTTAACTCAGGCCTTGACACTACTTCTAACTCAGGCCCTGTCATTATACCTAACGAAAGCTCTGATGCTAAACCTAACAAAGGCCCTGACAGTGACACTAACTAAGGCCTTGACAGTATTGCTAACTAAGGCCCCAGCCCTAGCCCGAACCCTAGCCCCAGCTCCAGCCCTAGCCCCAGCTCCAGCCCTAGCCCAAACCCCAGGCCCAGCCCTAGCCGCAGCCGCAGCCCCAGCCGTAGCCCCAAACCCAACTCAAGCTCCAGCCCCATCCCTAGCCCTAGCCCCTGATGCTGATCCTATAGAGGCCCTTATGATCCTCCTAGGCCTTCCCCTGACAATGTGGTAACTAAGGCCTTGACACTATTTCTAACTAAGGCCCCAGGTCCAGCCCCAGCCGCAGCCCCAGCCCCTGATGCTGATGCTATAGAGGCCTTTATGCTCCTCCTAGTCCTTACCCTGACACTGTCCTTAAGGAAGGCCTTGACCCTATTCCTAACTAAGGGCCTAGCCCGAGCCCCAGCCCTAGCTCCAGTCCCAGGCCCAGCCCCAGCCGCAGCCCCAGCCCCAATCCCAGCCCGAGCCCTAGCCTCTGATGCTTATCCTACAAAGGCCCTTATGCTACTCCTAGGCCTTGCCCTGACACTGTCCTTAACTCAGGCCTTGACACTACTACTAACTCAGGCCGTGATACTGTCCCTCACTACGGCCCTGACAGTGTCCCTAACTAAGGGCCTGACTCTCCTCCTAACTGTGGCCCTGCCATTATACATAAAAAAGGCTCTGACGCTCGTCCTAATCGAGGGCCTGACACTGTCCCTCACTAAGGCCCTGACACTACTTCTAACTCAGGGCCACATTATACCTAACGAAGGCTCTGATGCTAACCCTAACTATGGCCCTGACAGTGACCCTAACTAAGGCCTTGACACTATTCCTAACTAAGGGCCGAGCCGTAGCCCTAGCCCTAGCCCCAGCCCCAGCCCTAGCCCCAGGCCCAGCCCTAGCCCTAGCCCCAGCCACAGCCCCAGTCCTAGCCCCAGCCCAAGGCCCAACCCCAGCACCTGATGCTGATCCTACAGAGGCCCTTATGCTCCTCCTAGGCCTTGCCCTGACACTGTCCTTAAGGAAGGCCTTGACCCTATTCCTAACTAAGGGCCTAGCCCTAAACCTAGCCCCAGCCCCAGCCCCAGCCCCAGCCCCAGCCCCAGTCCCAGCCCCAGCCCCAGCCTTAGCCTTAGCCTCAGCCCCAGCTCCAGCCCCAGCCCCAGGCCTAACCCCAGCCCCTGATGCTGATCCTACAGAGGCCCTTATGCTGCGCCTAGGCCTTGCCCTGACACTGTCCTTAACTCAGGCCTTGACACTACTACTAACTCAGGCCCTGTCATTATACCTAACGAAAGCTCTGATGCTAAACCTAACTAAGGCCCTGACAGTGACACTAACTAAGGCCTTGACACTATTGCTAACTAAGGCCCCAGCCCTAGCCCGACCCCTAGCCCCAGCTCCAGCCCTAGCCCCAGCTCCAGCCCTAGCCCAAGCCCCAGCCCCAGCCCTAGCCTCAGCCGCAGCCCCAGCCGTAGCCCCAAACCCAACCCAAGCTCCAGCCCCATCCCTAGCCCTAGCCCCTGATGCTGATCCTATAGAGGCCCTTATGATCCTCCTAGGCCTTCCCCTGACAATGTGGTAACTAAGGCCTTGACACTATTTCTAACTAAGGCCCCAGGTCCAGCCCCAGCCGCAGCCCCAGCCCCTGATGCTGATCCTATAGAGGCCTTTATGCTCCTCCTAGTCCTTACCCTGACACTGTCCTTAAGGAAGGCCTTGACCCTATTCCTAACTAAGGGCCTAGCCCTAAACCTAGCCCCAGCCCCAGCCCCAGCCCTAGCCCCAGCCACAGGCACAGCCTTAGCCCTAGACCCAGCCCCAGCCCCAGCCCTAGCCCCAGCCCTAGCCCCAGCACCAGGCCCAACCCCAGCCCCTGATGCTGATCCTACAGAGGCCCTTATGCTCCTCCTAGGCCTTGCCCTGACACTGTGCTTAACTCAGGCCTTGACACTACTACTAACTCAGGCCATGATACCGTCCCTAACTAAGGCCCTGACTGTGTCCCTATCTAAGGGTGTGAATCTCCTCCTAACTCTGGCCTTGCCATTATACATAAAAAAAGCTCTGACGCTCGTGCTAACCGAGGCCCCGACACTGTCCCTCACTAAGGCCCTGTCACTACTTGTAACTCATGCCCTGACATTATACCTAACGTAGGCTCTGATGCTAACCCTAACTAAGGCCCTGACAGTGACACTAACTAAGGCCTTGACACTATTCCTAACTAAGGGCCTAGCCCGAGCCCCAGCCCTAGCTCCAGTCCCAGGCCCAGCCCCAGCCGCAGCCCCAGCCCCAATCCCAGCCCGAGCCCCAGCCTCTGATGCTTATCCTACAAAGGCCCTTATGCTACTCCTAGGCCTTGCCCTGACACTGTCCTTAACTCAGGCCTTGACACTACTACTAACTCAGGCCGTGATACTGTCCCTCACTACGGCCCTGACAGTGTCCCTAACTAAGGGCCTGACTCTCCTCCTAACTGTGGCCTTGCCATTATACATAAAAAAGGCTCTGACGCTCGTCCTAATCGAGGGCCTGACACTGTCCCTCACTAAGGCCCTGACACTACTTCTAACTCAGGGCCACATTATACCTAACGAAGGCTCTGATGCTCACCCTAACTATGGCCCTGACAGTGACCCTAAGTAAGGCCTTGACACTGTTCCTAACTAAGGGCCTAGCCCCAGCCCCAGCTCCAGCACAAGCCCCAGGCTCAGCCCTAGCCCTAGCCCCAGCCACAGCCCCAGTCCTAGCCCCTGCCCAAGGCCCAACCCCAGCACCTGATGCTGATCCTACAGAGGCCCTTATGGTCCTCCTAGGCCTTGCCCTGACACTGTCCTTAACTCAGGCCTTGACACTACTACTAACTCAGGCCGTGATACTGTCCCTAACTAAGGCCCTGACAGTGTCCCTGTCTAAGGGACTGCATGTCCTCCTAACTCTGGCCCTGCCATTATACATAAAAAAAGCTCTGAAGCTCATCCTAACCGAGGCCCAGAGAGTGTCCCTCACTAAGGCCCTGACACTACTTCTAACTCAGGGCCACATTATACCTAATGAAGGCTCTGATGCTAACCCTAACTATGGCCCTGACAGTGACCCTAACTAAGGCCTTGACACTATTCCTAACTAAGGGCCGAGCCCTAGACCTAGCCCTAGCCCCAGCCCCAGCCCTAGCCCCAGGCCCAGCCCTAGCCCTAGCCACAGCCCCAGCCCCAGTCCTAGCCCCAGCCCAAGGCCCAACCCCAGCACCTGATGCTGATCCTACAGAGGCCCTTATGCTCCTCCTAGGCCTTGCCCTGACACTGTCCTTAACTCAGGCCTTCACACTACTACTAACTCAGGCCGTGATACTGTCCCTAACTAAGGCCCTGACAGTGTCCCTGAATAAGGGACTGAATATCCTCCAACTCTGGCCCTGCCATTATACATATAAAAATCTCTGACGCTCGTCCTAACTGAGGCCCTGAGACTGTCCCTCACTAAGGCCCTGACACTACTTCTAACTCAGGCCCTGTTATTATACCTAACGAAAGCTCTGATGCTAACCCTAACTAAGGCCCTGACAGTGACACTAACTAAGGCCTTGACACTATTCCTAACTAAGGGCCTAGCCCGAGCCCCAGCCCTAGCTCCAGTCCCAGGCCCAGCCCCAGCCGCAGCCCCAGCCCCAATCCCACCCCGAGCCCCAGCCTCTGATGCTTATCCTACAAAGGCCCTTATGCTACTCCTAGGCCTTGCCCTGACACTGTCCTTAACTCAGGCCTTGACACTACTACTAACTGAGGCCGTGATACTGTCCCTCACTACGGCCCTGACAGTGTCCCTAACTAAGGGCCTGACTCTCCTCCTAACTGTGTCCCTGCCATTATACATAAAAAAGGCTTTGACGCTCGTCCTAATCGAGGGCCTGACACTGTCCCTCACTAAGGCCCTGACACTACTTCTAACTCAGGGCCACATTATACCTAACGAAGGCTCTGATGCTAACCCTAACTATGGCCCTGACAGTGACCCTAACTAAGGCCTTGACACTATTCCTAACTAAGGGCCGAGCCCTAGCCCGAGCCCCAGCCCGAGCCCCAGCCCCAGCCCTAGCCCCAGCCCCAGCCCTAGCCCCAGGCCCAGCCCTAGCCCTAGCCCCAGCCACAGCCCCAGTCCTTGCCCCAGCCCAAGGCCCAACCCCAGCACCTGATGCTGATCCTACAGAGGCCCTTATGCTCCTCCTAGGCCTTGCCCTGACACTGTCCTCAACTCAGGCCTTGACACTACTACTAACTCAGGCCGTGATACTGTCCCTAACTAAGGCCCTGACAGTGTCCCTGTCTAAGGGACTGCATGTCCTCCTAACTCTGGCCCTGCCATTATACATAAAAAAAGCTCTGAAGCTCGTCCTAACCGAGGCCCAGAGAGTGTCCCTCACTAAGGCCCTGACACTACTACTAACTCAGGCCCTGTCATTATACCTAACGAAAGCTCTGTTGCTAAACCTAACTAAGGCCCTGACAGTGACACTAACTAAGGCCTTGACACTATTCCTAACTAAGGCCCAGCCCTAGCCCGACCCCTAGCCCCAGCCCCAGCCCTAGCCCCAGCCGCAGCCGCAGTCCCAGCCCTAGCCCCAGCCCCAGGCCCAGCCCCAGCTTCAGCCCTAGCCCCTGATGCTGATCCTATAGAGGCCCTTATGATCCTCCTAGGGCTTCCCCTGACAATGTGATAACTAAGGCCTTGACACTATTTCTAACTAAGGCCCCAGGTCCAGCCCCAGCCGCAGCCCCAGCCCCTGATGCTGATCCTATAGAGGCCTTTATCCTCCTCCTAGGCCTTGCCCTGACAGTGTCATTAAGTAAGGCCTTGACCCTATTCCTAACTAAGGGCCTAGCCCTAAACCTAGCCCCAGCCCCAACCCCAGCCCGAGCCCCAGCCTCTGATGCTTATCCTACAAAGGCCCTTATGCTACTCCTAGGCCTTGCCCTGACACTGTCCTTAACTCAGGCCTTGACACTACTACTAGCTCAGTCCATGATACCATCCCTAACTAAGGCCCTGACTGTGTCCCTATCTAAGGGTCTGATTCTCCTCCTAACTGTGGCCCTGCCATTATACATAAAAAAAGCTCTGAAGCTCGTCCTAACCGAGGCCCAGAGAGTGTCCCTCACTAAGGCCCTGTCACTACTTGTAACTCATGCCCTTACATTATACCTAACGTAGGCTCTGATGCTAACCCTAACTAAGGCCCTGACAGTGACACTAACTAAGGCCTTGATACTATTGCTACCTAAGGCCCCAGCCCTAGCCCGACCCCTAGCCCCAGCTCCAGCCCTAGCCCAAGCCCCAGCCCCAGCCCCAGCCCTAGCCCCAGCGGCAGCCGCAGTCCCAGCCCTAGCCCCAACCCCACCCCCAGCCCGAGCCCCAGCCCCTGATGCTGATCCTGTAGAGGCCCTTATGATCCTTCTAGGCGTTCGCCTGACAATGTGGTAACTAAGGCCTTGACACTATTTCTAACTAAGGCCCCAGGTCCAGCCCCAGCCGCAGCCCCAGCCCCTGATGCTGATCCTATAGAGGCCTTTATGCTCCTCCTAGGCCTTACCCTGACACTGTCCTTAAGTAAGGCCTTGACCCTATTCCTAACTAAGGGCCTAGCCCTAAACCTAGCCCCAGGCCCAGCCCCAGCCCTAGCCCCAGCCCTAGCCCCAGTCCCATCCCCAGCCCTAGCCCTAGCCCCAGACACAGCCCTAGCCTTAGCCTCAGCCTCAGCTCCAGCCCCAGCCCCAGCCCTAGCCACAGCCCCAGCCACAGCCCTAGCCCTGGCCCCAGCCCCAGCCCCAGCCCTAGCCCCAGCCCCAGGCCCAACCCCAGCCCCTGTTGCTGATCCTACAGAGACCCTTATGCTCCTCCTAGGCCTTGCCCTGACACTGTCCTTAACTCAGGCCTTGACACTACTACTAACTCAGGCCGTGATACTGTCCCTAACTAAGGCCCTGACAGTGTCCCTGAATAAGGGACTGAATGTCCTCCTAACTCTGGCCCTGCCATTATACATATAAAAAGCTCTGACGCTCGTCCTAACTGAGGCCCTGAGACTGTCCCTCACTAAGGCCCTGACACTACTTCTAACTCAGGCCCTGTTATTATACCTTACGAAAGCTCTGATGCTAACCCTAACTAAGGCCCTGACAGTGACACTAACTAAGGCCTTGACACTATTCCTAACTAAGGGCCTAGCCCGAGCCCCAGCCCTAGCTCCAGTCCCAGGCCCAGCCCCAGCCGCAGCCCCAGCCCCAAGCCCAGCCCGAGCCCCAGCCTCTGATGCTTATCCTACAAAGGCCCTTATGCTACTCCTAGGCCTTGCCCTGACACTGTCCTTAACTCAGGCCTTGACACTACTACTAACTCAGGCCGTGATACTGTCCCTCACTACGGCCCTGACAGTGTCCCTAACTAAGGGCCTGACTCTTCTCCTAACTGTGTCCCTGCCATTATACATAAAAAAGGCTCTGATGCTCGTCCTAATCGAGGGCCTGACACTGTCCCTCACTAAGGCCCTGACCCTACTTCTAACTCAGGGCCACATTATACCTAACGAAGGCTCTGATGCTAACCCTAACTATGGCCCTGACAGTGACCCTAACTAAGGCCTTGACACTATTCCTAACTAAGGGCCTAGCCCTAGCCCTAGTCCCAGCCCCAGCCCCAAAGCCAGCCCCAACCCCAGCCTCTTATGCTTATCCTCTAAAGGCCCTTATGCTACTCTTAGGCCTTTCCGTGACACTGTCCTTAACTCAGGCCTTGACACTACTACTAACTCAGGCCGTGATACTGTCCCTAACTAAGGCCTTGACAGTGTCCCTATCTAAGGGCCTGACTCTCCTCCTAACTCTGGCCTGGCCATTATACATAAAAAAGGCTCTGACGCTCGTCGTAATCGAGGGCCTGACACTGTCCCTCACTAAGGCCCTGACACTATTTCTAACTGAGGGTCACATTATACCTAACGAAGGCTCTGATGCTAACCCTAACTATGGCCCTGACAGTGACCCTAACTAAGGCCTTGACACTATTCCTAACTAAGGGCCGAGCCCTAGCCCTAGCCCCAGCCCCAGCCCCAGCCCCAGCACCAGGCCCAGCCCTAGCCCTAGCCCCAGCCACAGCCCCAGTCCTAGCCCCAGCCCCAGGCCCAACCCCAGCCCCTGATGCTGATCGTACAGAGACCCTTATGCTCCTCCTAGGCCTTGCCCTGACACTGTCCTTAACTCAGGCCTTGACACTACTACTAACTCAGGCCCTGTCATTATACGTAACGAAAGCTCTGATGCTAAACCTAACTAAGGCCCTGACAGTGACACTAACTAAGGCCTTGACAATATTCCTAAGGCCCCAGCCCTAGCCCGACCCCTAGCCCCAGCTCCAGCCCTAGCCCAAGCCCCAGCCCTAGCCCCAGCCGCAGCCGCAGTCCCAGCCCTAGCCCCAACACCAGCCCCAGCCCCAGCCCCAACCCCAGCCCCAGCCCCAGCCCCAGCCCTAGCCCCTGATGCTGATCCTATAGAGGCCCTTACGATCCTACTAGGCCTTCCCCTGACAATGTGGTAACTAAGGCCTTGACACTATTTCTAACTACGGCCCCAGGTCCAGCCCCAGCCGCAGCCCCAGCCCCTGATGCTGATCCTATAGAGGCCTTTATGCTCCTCCTAGGCCTTGCCCTGACACTGTCCTTAAGTACGGCCTTGACCCTATTCCTAACTAAGGGCCTAGCCCTAAAACTAGCCCCAGCCCTAGCCCCAGTCCCAACTCCAGCCCCAGCCCCAGACCCAGCTCCAGCCCCAGCCCTAGCCCCAGCCCCAGACCCAGCCCTAGCCTTAGCCTCAGCCCCAGCTCCAGCCCCAGCCCCAGCCACAACCCTAGCCCTAGCCCTAGCCCCAGCCCCAGGCCCAACCCCAGCCCCTGATGCTGATCCTACAGAGGCCCTTATGCTCCACCTAGGCCTTGCCCTGACACTGTCCTTAACTCAGGCCTTGACACTACTACTAACTCAGGCCGTGATACTGACCCTAACTAAGGCCCTGACAGTGTCCCTGTCTAAGGGACTGAATGTCCTCCTATCTCTGGCCCTGACATTATACATAAAAAAAGCTCTGACGCTCGTCCTAACCGAGGCCCTGAGACTGTCCTTCACTAAGGCCCTAACACTACTTCTAACTCAGGCCCTGTCATTATACCTAACGAAAGCTCTGATGCTAACCGTAACTAAGGCCCTGACAGTGACACTAACTAAGGCCTTGACACTATTCCTAACTAAGGGCCTAGCCCTAGCCCTAGTCCCAGCCCCAGCCCCAAAGCCAGCCCCAACCCCAGCCTCTTATGCTTATCCTCTAAAGGCCCTTATGCTACTCTTAGGCCTTTCCGTGACACTGTCCTTAACTCAGGCCTTGACACTACTACTAACTCAGGCCGTGATACTGTCCCTAAATACGGCCCAGACAGTGTCCCTAACTAAGGGCCTGACTCTCCTCCTAACTGTGTCCCTGCCATTATACATAAAAATGGCTCTGACGCTCGTCCTAATCGAGGGCCTGACACTGTCCCTCACTAAGGCCCTGACCCTACTTCTAACTCAGGGCCACATTATACCTAACGAAGGCTCTGATGCTAACCCTAACTATGGCCCTGACAGTGACCCTAACTAAGGCCTTGACACTATTCCTAACTAAGGGCCTAGCCCCAGCCCCAGCTCCAGCGCAAGCCCCAGGCCCAGCCCTAGCCCTAGCCCCAGGCACAGCCCCAGTCCTAGCCCCAGCCCCAGGCCCAAACCCAGCCCCTGATACAGATCCTACAGAGGCCCTTATGGTCCTCCTAGGCCTTGCCCTGACACTGTCCTTAACTCAGGTCTTGACACTACTACTAACTCAGGCTGTGATACTGTCCCTAACTAAGGCCCTGAGAGTGACCCTAACTAAGGCCTTCACACTATTCGTAACTAAGGGTGTAGCCGTAGCCCTAGCCCTTTCCGCAGCCGCAGCCTCAGCCCCAGCCCACACCCCTGATCGTACAGAGGCCCTTATGCTCCTCCTAGGCCTTTCCCTGACACTGTCCTTAACTAAGGCCTTGACACTATTTCTAACTAAGGCCCCAGCGCCAGCCCCAGCGCAGCCCTAGCCCCAGCCCCAGCCCCAACCCCAGCCCCAGCCTCTGATGCTTATCCTACAAAGGCCCTTATGCTACTCCTAGGCCTTGCCCTGACACTGTCCTTAACTCAGGCCTTGACACTACTACTAACTCAGGCCGTGATACTGTCCCTAACTAAGGCCTTGACAGTGTCCCTATCTAAGGGCCTGACTCTCCTCCTAACTCTGGCCTGGCCATTATACATAAAAAAGGCTCTGACGCTCGTCCTAATCGAGGGCCTGACACTGTCCCTCACTAAGGCCCTGACACTACTTCTAACTCAGGGTCACATTATACCTAACGAAGGCTCTGATGCTAACCCTAACTATGGCCCTGACAGTGACCCTAACTAAGGCCTTGACACTATTCCTAACTAAGGGCCGAGCCCTAGCCCTAGCCCCAGCCCCAGCGTCACCCCCATCCCCAGCCCCAGCCCCAGCCCCTGATGCTGCTCCTATAGAGGCCTTTATGCTCCTCCTAGTCCTTGCCCTAACACTGTCCTGAAGTAAGGCATTGACCCTATTCCTAACTAAGGGCCTAGCCCTAAACCTAGCCCCAGCCCCAGTCCCAGCCCCATCCCCTGCCCCAGCCCCAGCCCCAGCCAGAGCCCCAGCCCCAGCACTAGCCCCAGACCCAGCCCTAGCCTTAGCCTCAGCCCCAGCTCCAGCCCCAGCCCCAGCCCTAGCCCCAGCCACAGGCACAGCCTTAGCCCTAGCCCCAGCCCCAGCCCCAGCCCCAGCCCTAGCCCCAGCCCCAGGCCCAATCCCAGCCCCTGATGCTGATCCTACAGAGGCCCTTATGCTCCTCCTAGGCCTTGCCCTGACACTGTCCTTAACTCACGCCTTGACACTACTACTAACTCAGGCCATGATACCGTCCCTAACTAAGGCCCTGACTGTGTCCCTATCTAAGGGTCTGAATCTCCTCCTAACTCTGGCCTTGCCATTATACATAAAACAAGCTCTGACGCTCGTCCTAACCGAGGCCCCGACACTGTCCCTCACTAAGGCCCTGTCACTACTTGTAACTCATGCCCTGACATTATACCTAATGTAGGCTCTGATGCTAACCCTAACTAAGGCCCTGACAGTGACCCTAACTAAGGCCTTCACACTATTCGTAACTAAGGGTGTAGCCCTAGCCCTAGCCCTTTCCACAGCGCAGCCTCAGCCCCAGCCCACACCCCTGATCGTACAGAGGCCCTTATGCTCCTCCTAGGCCTTTCCCTGACACTGTCCTTAACTAAGGCCTTGACACTATTTCTAACTAAGGCCCCAGTGCCAGCCCCAGCGCAGCCCTAGCCCCAGACCCAGCCCCAACCCCAGCCCCAGCCCCAGCCTCTGATGCTTATCCTACAAAGGCCCTTATGCTACTCCTAGGCCTTGCCCTGACACTGTCCTTAACTCAGGCCTTGACACTACTACTAACTGAGGCCGTGATACTGTCCCTAACTAAGGCCCTGACAGTGTCCCTGTCTAAGGGACTGAATGTCCTCCTAACTCTTTCCCTGCCATTATACATAAAAAAGGCTCTGACGCTCCTCCTAACCGGCCCTGACACTGTCCGTCCCTAAGGCCATGACACTACTTCTAACTCAGGCCCTGACATTATACCTAACGAAGGCCATGAGGGTAACCCTAACTACGTCCCTGACCGTGATGCTAACTAAGGCCTTGTCACTATTCCTAAGTATGGCCCTAGCCCTAGCCCTAGCCCCAGTCCCAGATCAGCCCCAGTCCCAGCCCCATCCCTAGCCGCAGCCCCAGCCCCAGCCCCAGCCCTAGCCCCATCACTATCCCCAGCCCCAGCCCTAGCCCCAACCCCAGCCCCTGATCCTACAGAGGCCCTTATGCTCCTCCTAGGCCTCGCCCTGACACTGTCCTTAAGTAATGCCATGACATTACTACTAAGTCAGGCTGTGATACTGTCCGTAACTAAGGCCCTGACAGTGTCCCTAACTAATGGTCTGACTGTCTCCTAACTCTGGCCCTGCCATTATACATGAAAAAGGCTCTGGCACTCGTCCTAACTAAGGCCCTGACACTGTCCCTCACTAAGGCCCTGACACTACTTCTAACTCAGGCCCTGACATTATACCTAACGAAGGGTCTGATGCTAACCCTAACTAAGGCTCTGACAGTGACCCTAAGTAAGGCCTTGACACTATTCCTAACTAAGGGCCTAGCCTTAGCCCCAGCCCCAGCCTCAGCCTCAGCCTCAGCCGTAGCCCCAGCCCTAACCTCAGCCCCTGCCCCATCCCCAGCCCCAGCCCCTGATCCTACAGAGGCCTTTATGCTCCTCCTAAGTCTTGCCCTGACACTGTCCTTAACTAAGGCCTTGTTACTATTCCTAACTAAGACCCTAGCCCCAGCCCCAGCCCTAGCCCTAGCCCCAACCCGAGCCCCAGCCCCTGACCCAACCCGAGCCCCAGCCGCAGCCCCAGCCCAAGCCCCAGCCCCAGCCCCTGATGCTGATCCTACAGAGACCCTTATGCTCCTCCTAGGCCTTGCCCTGACACTGTCCTTAACTAAGGCCTTGACACTACTACAAACTGAGGCTGTAATATTGTCCCTAACTAAGGCCGTGACAGTGTCCCTAACTAAGGGCCTGACTCTCCTCCTAACTCTGGCTCTGCCATTTTACATAAAAAAGGCTCTGACGCTCGTCCTAAGAAGGCCCTCACACTGTCCCTCACTAAGTCCCTGACACTACTTCTAACTCAGGCCCTGACATTATACCTAACGAAGGCTGTGATGCTAACCCTAATTAAGGCCCTGACACTGACCCTAAGTAAGGCCTTGACTCTATTCCTAACTAAGGGCTTACCCTTAGCCCCAGCCCCAGCCTCAGCCCCAGCCTCAGCCATAGCCCCAGCCCTAACCACAGCCCCTGCCCCATCCCCAGCCCCAGGCCCTGATGCTGATCCTACAGAGGCCTTTATGTTCCTCCTAGGTCTTGCCCTGACACTGTCCTTAACTAAGGCCTTGTCACTATTCCTAACTAAGGCCGTAGCCGTAGCCCTAGCCCTATACCCAGCCCCAGCCCCTGATCCTACAGAGGCCCTTATGCTCCTCCTAGGCCTCGCCCTGACACTGTCCTTAAGTAAGGCCTTGACATTACTACTAACTCAGGCTGTGATACTGTCCCTAACTAAGGCCCTGACAGTGTCCCTAACTAAGGGCCACTCTCCTCCTAACTGTGGCTCTGCCATTTTACATAAAAAAGTCTCTGACGCTCCTCCTAACAAGGCCCTCACACTGTCCGTCACCAAGGACAAGACACTACTTCTAACTCAGGCCCTGACATTATACCTAACGAAGGCTCTGATGCTAACCCTAATTAATGCCCTGAAAGTGACCCTAACTAAGGCCTTGAGACTATTCCTAACAAAGGACCTAGCCCCAGCCCCAGCCCCAGACTCAAACCCAGCCACAGACGCAGCCCCTGATGCTGATCCTAAAGAGGCCCTTATGTTCCTCCTAGGCCTTGCCCTGACAGTGTCTTTAACTAAGGTCTTGACACGACTACTAACTCAGGCCGTGATACTGTCCCTAACTAAGGCCCTGACAGTGTACCTAACGAAGGGCCTGATTATCCTCCCAACTCTGGCTCTGACATTATACATAAAAAAGGCTCTGGCAGTCATCGTAACCAAGGCCCTGACACTGTCCCTCACTAAGGCCCTGACACTACTTCTAACTCAGGCCCTGACATTATACCTAACGAAGGCTCTGAGGCTAACCCTAACTACGGCCCTGACAGTGATGCTACCTAAGGCCTTGTCACTATTCCTAAGTATGGCCCTAGCCCTAGCCCTAGTCCCAGCCCCAGCCCCAGACCCAGACCCAGACCCATCCCTAGCCCCAGCCCCAGCCCCAGCCCTAGCCCCATCACTATCCCCAGCCCCAGCCGCAGCCCCAGCCCCTGATGCTGATCCTATAGAGGCCTTTATGCTCCTCCTAGGCCTTACCCTGACACTGTCCTTAAGTAAGGCCTTGACCCTATTCCTAACTAAGGGCCTAGCCCTAAACCTAGCCCCAGCCCCAGCACCAGCCCTAGCCCCAGCCCTAGCCCCAGCCCCAGGCCCAAACCCAGCCCCTGATGCTGATCCTACAGAGGCCCTTATGCTCCTCCTAGGCTTTGCCCTGACACTGTGCTTAACTCAGGCCTTGACACTACTACTAACTCAGGCCATGATACCGTCCCTAACTAAGGCCCTGACTGTGTCCCTATCTAAGGGTGTGAATCTCCTCCTAACTCTGGCCTTGCCATTATACATAAAAAAAGCTCTGACGCTCGTCCTAACCGAGGCCCCGACACTGTCCCTCACTAAGGCCGTGTCACTACTTGTAACTCATGCCGTGACATTATACCTAACGTAGGCTCTGATGGTAACCCTAACTAAGGCCCTGACAGTGACACTAACTAAGGCCATGTCACTATTCCTAACTAAGGGCCTAGCCCGTGCCCCAGCCCTAGCTCCAGTCCCAGGCCCAGCCCCAGCCGCAGCCTCAGCCCCAATCCCAGCCCGAGCCCCAGCCTCTGTTGCTTATCCTACAAAGGCCCTTATGCTACTCCTAGGCCTTGCCCTGACACTGTCCTTAACTCAGGCCTTGACACTACTACTAACTCAGGCCGTGATACTGTCCCTCACTACGGCCCTGAGAGTGTCCCTAACTAAGGGCCTGACTCTCCTCCTAACTGTGTCCCTGCCATTATACATAAAAAAGGCTCTGACGCTCGTCCTAATCGAGGGCCTGACACTGTCCCTCACTAAGGCCCTGACCCTACTTCTAATTCAGGGCCACATTATACCTAACGAAGGCTCTGATGCTAACCCTAACTATGGCCCTGACAGTGACCCTAACTAAGGCCTTGACACTATTCCTAACTAAGGGCCGAGCCCTAGCCCTAGCCCCAGCCCCTGCCCCAGCCCCAGCCCTAGCCCCAGGCCCAGCCCTAGCCCCACCCACAGCCCCAGGCCCAACCCCAGCCCCAGGCCCAACCATAGCCCCTGATGCTCATCCTACAGAGGCCCTTATGGTCCTCCTAGGCCTTGCCCTGACACTGTCCTTAACTCAGGCCTTGACACTACTATTAACTCAGGCTCTGTCATTATAGCTAACGAAAGCTCTGATGCTAAACCTAACTAAGGCCCTGGCAGTGACACTAACTAAGGCCTTGACACTATTGCTAACTAAGGCCCCAGCCCTAGCCCGACCCCTAGCGCCAGCTCCAGCCCTAGCCCCAGCTCCAGCCCTAGCCCAAGCCCCAGCCCCAGCCCTAGCCTCAGCCGCAGCCCCAGCCCTAGCTCCAAACCCAACCAAAGCCCCAGCCCTAGCCCTAGCCCTAGCCCCTGATGCTGATACTATAGAGGCCCTTATGATCCTCCTAGGCCTTCCCCTGACAATGTGGTAACTAAGGCCTTGACACTGTTTCTAACTAAGGCCCCAGGTCCAGCTGCAGCCGCAGCCCCAGCCCCTGCCCCTGATGCTGATCCTATAGAGGCCTTTATCCTCCTCCTAGGCCTTGCCCTGACAGTGTCATTAAGGAAGGCCTTGACCCTATTCCTAACTAAGGGCCTAGCCCTAAACCTAGCCCCAGTCCCAACTCCAGCCCCAGCCCCAGACCCAGCTCCAGCCCCAGCCCTAGCCCTAGCCCCAGACCCAGCCCTAGCCCCAGTCCCAGCCCCAGACCCAGCCCTAGCCCGAGCCCCAGCCCGAGCCCCAGCCCCAGCCCTAGCCCCAGCCCCAGCCCTAGCCCCAGGCCCAGCCCTAGCCCTAGCCCCAGCCACAGCCCCAGTCCTTGCCCCAGCCCAAGGCCCAACCCCAGCACCTGATGCTGATCCTACAGAGGCCCTTATGCTCCTCCTAGGCCTTGCCCTGACACTGTCCTCAACTCAGGCCTTGACACTACTACTAACTCAGGCCGTGATACTGTCCCTAACTAAGGCCCTGACAGTGTCCCTGTCTAAGGGACTGCATGTCCTCCTAACTCTGGCCCTGCCATTATACATAAAAAAAGCTCTGAAGCTCGTCCTAACCGAGGCCCAGAGAGTGTCCCTCACTAAGGCCCTGACACTACTACTAACTCAGGCCCTGTCATTATACCTAACGAAAGCTCTGTTGCTAAACCTAACTAAGGCCCTGACAGTGACACTAACTAAGGCCTTGACACTATTCCTAACTAAGGCCCAGCCCTAGCCCGACCCCTAGCCCCAGCCCCAGCCCTAGCCCCAGCCGCAGCCGCAGTCCCAGCCCTAGCCCCAGCCCCAGGCCCAGCCCCAGCTTCAGCCCTAGCCCCTGATGCTGATCCTATAGAGGCCCTTATGATCCTCCTAGGGCTTCCCCTGACAATGTGATAACTAAGGCCTTGACACTATTTCTAACTAAGGCCCCAGGTCCAGCCCCAGCCGCAGCCCCAGCCCCTGATGCTGATCCTATAGAGGCCTTTATCCTCCTCCTAGGCCTTGCCCTGACAGTGTCATTAAGTAAGGCCTTGACCCTATTCCTAACTAAGGGCCTAGCCCTAAACCTAGCCCCAGCCCCAACCCCAGCCCGAGCCCCAGCCTCTGATGCTTATCCTACAAAGGCCCTTATGCTACTCCTAGGCCTTGCCCTGACACTGTCCTTAACTCAGGCCTTGACACTACTACTAACTCAGGCTGTGATACTGTCCCTCACTACGGCCCTGACAGTGTCCCTAACTAAGGGCCTGACACTCCTCCTAACTGTGTCCCTGCCATTATACATAAAAAAGGCTCTGACGCTCGTCTTAATCGAGGGCCTGACACTGTCCCTCACTAAGGCCCTGACCCTACTTCTAACTCAGGGCCACATTATACCTAACGAAGGCTCTGATGCTAACCCTAACTATGGCCCTGACAGTGACCCTAACTAAGGCCTTGACACTATTCCTAACTAAGGGCCGAGCGCTAGCCCTAGCCCCAGCCCCAGCGTCAGCCCCATCCCCAGCCCCAGCCCTAGCCCCTGATGCTGCTCCTATAGAGGCCCTTATGATCCTCCTAGGCCTTCCCCTGACAATGTGGTAACTAAGGCCTTGACAGTATTTCTAACTAAGGCCCCAGGTCCAGCCCCAGCCGCAGCCCTAGCCCCTGATGCTGATCCGATAGAGGCCTTTATCTTCCTCCTAGGCCTTGCCCTGACAGTGTCATTAAGTAAGGCCTTGACCCTATTCCTAACTAAGGGCCTAGCCCTAAACCTAGCCCCAGCCGCAACCCCAGCCCGAGCCCCAGCCTCTGATGCTTATCCTACAAAGGCCGTTATGCTACTCCTAGGCCTTGCCCTGACACTGTCCTTAACTCAGGCCTTGACACTACTACTAACTCAGGCTGTGATACTGTCCCTCACTACGGCCCTGACAGTGTCCCTAACTAAGGGCCTGACTCTCCTCCTAACTGTGTCCCTGCCATTATACATAAAAAAGGCTCTGACGCTCGTCTTAATCGAGGGCCTGACACTGTCCCTCACTAAGGCCCTGACCCTACTTCTAACTCAGGGCCACATTATACCTAACGAAGACTCTGATGGTAACCCTAACTATGGCCCTGCCAGTGACCCTAACTAAGGCCTTGACACTATTCCTAACTAAGGGCCGAGCCCTAGCCCTAGCCCCAGCCCCAGCCCCAGCCCTAGCCCCAGGCCCAGCCGTAGCCCCACCCACAGCCCCAGGCCCAACCCCAGCCCCAGGCCCAACCGCAGGCCCTGATGCTGATCCTACAGAGGCCCTTATGCTCCGCCTAGGCCTTGCCCTGACACTGTCCTTAACTCAGGCCTTGACACTACTACTAACTCAGGCCCTGTCATTATACCTAACGAAAGCTCTGATGCTAAACCTAACTAAGGCCCTGACAGTGACACTAACTAAGGCCTTGACAATATTCCTAACTAAGGCCCCAGCCCTAAACCGACCCCTAGCCCCCGCTCCAGCCCTAGCCGAAGCCCCAGCCCCAGCCCTAGCCCCAGCCGCAGCCGCAGTCCCAGCCCTAGCCCCAACCCCAGCCCCAGCCCCAGCCCCAGCCCTAGCCCCTGATGCTGATCCTATAGAGGCCTTTATGCTCCTCCTAGGCCTTGCCCTGACACTGTCCTTAAGGAAGGCCTTGACCCTATTCCTAACTAAGGGCCTAGCCCTAAACCTAGCCCCCAGCCCCAGCCCCAGCCCCAGCCCCAGCCCTAGCCCCAGCCCTAGCCCCAGCCCTAGCCCCAGCCCTAGCCGCAGTCCCAGCCCCAGACCCAGCCCTAGCCTTAGCCTCAGCCCCAGCTCCAGCCCCAGCCCCAGCCACAACCCTAGCCCTAGCCCTAGCCCCAGCCCTAGCCCCAGCCCCAGGCCCAACCCCAGCCCCTGATGCTGATCCTACAGAGGCCCTTATGCTGCGCCTAGGCCTTGCCCTGACACTGTCCTTAACTCAGGCCTTGACACTACTACTAACTCAGACCGTGATACTGATCCTAACTAAGGCCCTGACAGTGTCCCTGTCTAAGGGACTGAATGTCCTCCTAACTCTGGCTCTGCCATTATACATAAAAAAAGCTCTGACGCTCGTCCTAACCGAGGCCCTGAGACTGTCCTTCACTAAGGCCCTAACACTACTTCTAACTCAGGCCCTGTCATTATACCTAACGAAAGCTCTGATGCTAACCGTAACTAAGGCCCTGACAGTGACACTAACTAAGGCCTTGACACTATTCCTAACTAAGGGCCTAGCCCTAGCCCTAGTCCCAGCCCCAACCCCAAAGCCAGCCCCAGCCCCAGCCTCTTATGCTTATCCTCTAAAGGCCCTTATGCTACTCTTAGGCCTTTCCGTGACACTGTCCTTAACTCAGGCCTTGACACTACTACTAACTCAGGCCGTGATACTGTCCCTAAATACGGCCCAGACAGTGTCCCTAACTAAGGGCCTGACTCTCCTCCTAACTGTGTCCCTGCCATTATACATAAAAATGGCTCTGACGCTCGTCCTAATCGAGGGCCTGACACTGTCCCTCACTAAGGCCCTGACACTACTTCTAACTCAGGGCCACATTATACCTAACGAAGGCTCTGATGCTAACCCTAACTATGGCCCTGACAGTGACCCTAAGTAAGGCCTTGACACTATTCCTAACTAAGGGCCTAGCCCCAGCCCCAGCTCCAGCCCAAGCCCCAGGCCCAGCCCTAGCCCTAGCCCCAGGCACAGCCCCAGTCCTAGCCCCAGCCCCAGGCCCAAACCCAGCCCCTGATGCTGATCCTACAGAGGCCCTTATGGTCCTCCTAGGCCTTGCCCTGACACTGTCCTCAACTCAGGTCTTGACACTACTACTAACTCAGGCCGTGATACTGTCCCTAACTAAGGCCCTGACAGTGACCCTAACTAAGGCCTTCACACTATTCGTAACTAAGGGTGTAGCCCTAGCCCTAGCCCTTTCCGCAGCCGCAGCCTCAGCCCCAGCCCACACCCCTGTTCGTACAGAGGCCCTTATGCTCCTCCTAGGCCTTTCCCTGACACTGTCCTTAACTAAGGCCTTGACACTATTTCTAACTAAGGCCCCAGCGCCAGCCCCAGCGCAGCCCTAGCCCCAGCCCCAGCCCCAACCCCAGCCCCAGCCCCAGCCTCTGATGCTTATCCTACAAAGGCCCTTATGCTACTCCTAGGCCTTGCCCTGACACTGTCCTTAACTCAGGCCTTGACACTACTACTAACTCAGGCCGTGATACTGTCCCTAACTAAGGCCTTGACAGTGTCCCTATCTAAGGGCCTGACTGTCCTCCTAACTCTGGCCTGGCCATTATACCTAAAAAAGGCTCTGACGCTTGTCCTAATCGAGGGCCTGACAGTGTCCCTCACTCAGTCCCTGACACTACTTCTAACTCAGGGCCACATTATACCTAACAAAGGCTCTGATGCTAACCCTAACTATGGCCCTGACAGTGACCCTAACTAAGGCCTTGACACTATTCCTAACTAAGGGCCGAGCCCTAGCCCTAGCCCCAGCCCCAGCCCCAGCCCCAGCACCAGGCCCAGCCCTAGCCCTAGCCCCAGCCACAGCCCCAGTCCTAGCCCCAGCCCCAGGCCCAACCCCAGCACCTGATGCTGATCCTACAGAGGCCCTTATGCTCCTCCTAGGCCTTGCCCTGACACTGTCCTTAACTCAGGCCTTGACACTACCACTAACTCAGGCCCTGTCATTATACCTAACGAAAGCTCTGATGCTAAACCTAACTAAGGCCCTAACAGTGACACTAACTAAGGCCTTGACAATATTCCTAACTAAGGCTCCAGCCCTAGCCTGACCCGTAGCCCCAGCTCCAGCCCTAGCCCAAGCCCCAGCCCCAGCTCTAGCCCCAGCCGCAGCCGCAGTCCCAGCCCTAGCCCCAACCCCAGCCCCAACCCCAGCCCCAGCCCTAGCCCCTGATGCTGATCCTATAGAGGCCCTTACGATCCTCCTAGGCCTTCCCCTGACAATGTGGTAACTAAGGACTTGACACTATTTCTAACTAAGGCCCTAGCCCCAGCCCCAGCCCCAGCCCCAGCCCAAGCCCCAGCCCCAGCCCCAGCCCTAGCCCCAGTCCCAGCCCCAGCCCCAGACCCAGACCCAGACCCAGACACAGCAGTAGCCTCAGACCCAGCCCTAGTCCTAGCCTCAGCCCCAGCTCCAGCCCCAGCCCCAGCCCCAGACCCAGACCCAGACACAGCAGTAGCCTCAGACCCAGCCCTAGCCTTAGCCTCAGCCCCAGCTCCAGCCCCAGCCCCAGCCCCATCCCCAGCGTCAGCCGTAGCCCCAGCCCTAACCTCAGCCCCTGCCCCATACCCAGCCCCAGCCCCAGCTCCATCCCCTGATCCTACAGAGGCCTTTATGGTCCTCCTAGGTCTTGCCCTGACACTGTCCTTAACTAAGGCCTTGATACTATTCCTAACTAAGGCCATAGCCGTAGCCCTAGCCGTAGCCCTAGCCCCAGGCCCGGCCCCTGATCCTACAGAAGCCCTTATGCTCCTCCTAGGCCTCGCCCTGACACTGTCCTTAAGTAAGGCCTTGACATTACTACTATCTCAGGCTGTGATACTGTCTGTAACTAAGGCCCTGACAGTGTCCCTAACTAAGGGCCTGACTGTCCTCCTGACTCTGGCCCTGCCATTATACATAAGAAAGGCTCTGGCACTCGTCCTAACCAAGGCCCTGACACTGTCCGTCACTAAGGCCCTGACACTACTTCTAACTCAGGCCATGACATTATACCTAACGAAGGGTCTGATGCTAACCCTAGGTAAGGCTGTGACAGTGACTCTCACTAAGGCCTTGACACTATTCCTAACTAAGGCCCTAGCCCCAGCCCCAGCCCTAGCCCTAGCCCCAACCCGAGGCCCCGCCCCTGACCCAACCCGAGCCCCAGCCGCAGCCCCAGCCCAAGCCCCAGCCCCAGCCCCTGATGCTGATCCTACAGAGACCCTTATGCTCCTCCTAGGCCTTGCCCTGACACTGTCTTTAACTAAGGCTTTGACACTACTACAAACTGAGGCTGTAATTTTGTCCCTAACTAAGGCCCTGACAGTGTCCCTAACTAAGGGTCTGACTCTCCTCCTAACTCTGGACCTGCCGTTATACATAACAAAGGCTTTGACGCTCGTCCTAACCAAGGCCCAGACACTGTCCTTCACTAAGGCCCTGACACTACTTCTAACTCAGGCCTGACATTATACCTAACGAAGGCTCTGATGCTAACCCTAACGAACGCCCTGACAGTTTCCCTAAATAAGGCCTTGACACTATTCCTAACTAAGGGCCTAGCCTTAGCCCCGGCCCCATCCTCAGCCCCAGCCTCAGCCCTATCCCCATCCCTAGCCCTAGCCCCTGCCCCATACCCAGCCCCAGGCCCTGATGCTGATCCTTCAGACGCCTTTATGCTCCTCCTAGGTCTTGCCCTGACACTGTCCTTAAATAAGGCCTTGTCACTATTCCTAACTAAGCCCGTTGCCCTAGCCCTAGCCCTATCCCCAGCCCCAGACCCTGATCCTACAGAGGCCCTTATGCTCCTCTAGGCTTCGCCCTGACACTGCCCTTGAGTAAGGACTTGACATTACTACTAAGTTAGGCTGTGATACTGTCCTTAACTAAGGCCCTGAGAGTGTCCCTAACTAAGGGCCTGACTGTCCCCCTAACTCTGGCCCTGCCATTATACATAAAAAAGGCTCTGACGCTCCTCCTAACCAAGGCCCTGACAGTGTCCCTCACTAAGGCCGTGACACTACTTCTAACTCAGGCCCTGACATTATACGTAACGAAGGCTCTGATGCCAATACTAACTAAGGCCCTGACAGTGACACTAACTAAGGCCTTGACACTATTCCTAACTATGGCTCTAGCCCTAGCCCAAGCTCCAGCCCCAGGCCAAGCCCCAGCCCCAGCCCCAGCCACTGATGCTGATCCTACAGAGGCCCTTTTTTCTCCTCCTAGGCCTTGCCCTGACAGTGTGTTTAACTAAGGCCTTGAGACTACTACTAACTCAGGCCGTGATACTGTCCCTAACTAAGGCCCTGACACTACTTCTAACTCAGGCCGTGACATTATACCTAACGAAGGCTCTGATGCTAACCGTAACTAAGGCCCTGACAGTGACCCTAACTAAGGCCTTGAGACTATTCCTAACTAAGGGCCTAGCCCTAGCCCCAGCATTAGCCCTAACCCCAACCCGAGCCCCAGCCCCAGCCCCAGCCCCAGCACTAGCCCCAGCACTAGCCCCAGCCCCAGCCCCAGCCCCATCCCCAGACCCAGCCTCAGCCTCAGCCCCTGATGCTAATCCTACAGAGGCCCTTATGCTCCTCCTAGGCCTTGCCCGGACAGTGTCTTTAACTAAGGCCTTCACAGTACTACTAACTTAGGCCGTGATACTGTCCCTAACTAAGGCCCTGACAGTGTACCTAACTAAGGGCCTGACTATCCTCCCAACTCTGGCCCTGACATTATACATAAAAAAGGCTCTGACGCTCGTCCTAACCAAGGCCCTGACACTGTCCCTCACTAAGGCCCTGACACTACTTCTAACTCAGTCCCTGACATTATACCAAATGAAGGCTGTGATGCTGACCCTAACTAAGGCCCTGACACTGACACTAACTAAGGCCTTGACACTATTCCTAACTAAGGGCCTAGTCCTGGCTCTAGCCATAGCCCCAGCCCCAGCCCCAGCCCCAGCCCCAGCACCAGCCCCATCCGTAGCCCCAGCCCAAGCCCCAGCCCCAGCCCTAGCCCCAGCCCCAGCCCCAGCCCCAGCCCCAGCCCCAGCCCCAGCCCCATCCGTAGCCCCAGCCCAAGCCCGAGCCCAAGCCCGAGCCCTAGCCCCAGCCCCAGCCCCAGCCCTAGGCCTAGCCGCATCACTATCCCCAGCCCCAGCCCTAGCCCCAGCCCGAGCCGCAGCCCCAGAGCCAGCCCCTGCCACAGATTCTAATCCTACAGAGGCCCACATGCTCCTCCTTGGTCTTGCCGTGACACTGTCCTTAACTAAGGTCCTGACACTACTACTTACTTAGGCCGTGATACTGTCCCTAACTAAGGCCCTGACAGTGTCCCTAACTAAGGGCTTGACTCTCCTCCTAACTGTGGCTCTGCCATTTTACATAAAAAAGGCTCTGACGCTCGTCCTAACCAAGGCCCTGACACTGTCCCTCACTAAGGCCCTGACACTACTTCTAACTCAGTCCCTGACATTATACCAAATGAAGGCTCTGATGCTAACCCTAATTAACGCCCTGAAAGTGACCCTAACTAAGGCCTTGAGACTATTCCTAACAAAGGGCCTAGCCCCAGCCCCAGCCCCAGACTCAGACCCAGCCACAGACGCAGCCCCTGATGTTGATCCTAAAGAGGCCCTTATGTTCCTCCTAGGCCTTGCCCTGACAGTGTCTTTAACTAAGGCCTTCACAGTACTACTAACTTAGGCCGTGATACTGTCCCTAACTAAGGCCCTGACAGTGTACCTAACTAAGGGCCTGATTATCCTCCCAACTCTGGCTCTGACATTATACATAGAAAAGGCTCTGGCAGTCATCGTAACCAAGGCCCTGACACTGTCCCTCACTAAGGCCCTGACACTACTTCTAACTCAGGCCCTGACGTTATACGTAACGAAGGCTCTGAGGCTAACCCTAACTACGGCCCTGACAGTGATGCTAACTAACGCCTTGTCACTATTCCTAAGTATGGCCCTAGCCCTAGCCCTAGCCCCAGCCCCAGCCCCAGCCCCAGCCCCAGCCCCAGCCCCATCCGTAGCCCCAGCCCCAGCCCCAGCCCCAGCCCCAGCCCCAGCCCCATCCGTAGCCCCAGCCCCAGCCCCAGCCCCAGCCCCAGCCCCATCACTATCCCCAGTCCCAGCCCTAGACCCAGCCCCAGCCCCTGATCCTACAGAGGCCCTTATGCTCCTCCTAGGCCTCGCACTGACACTGTCCTTAAGTAAGGCCGTGACATTTCTACTAAGTCAGGCTGTGATACTGTCCGTAACTAAGGCCCTGACAGTGTCCCTAACTAAGGGCCTGACTGTGTCCTAACTCTGGCCCTGCCATTATACATGAAAAAGGCTCTGGCACTCGTCCTAACTAAGGCCCTTTCACTGTCCCTCACTAAGGCCCTGACACTACTTCTAACTCAGGCCCTGACATTATACCTAACGAAGGGTGTGATGCTAACCCTAACTAAGGCTCTGACAGTGACGCTAAGTAAGGCCTTGACACTATTCCTAACTAAGGGCCTAGCCTTAGCCCCAGACCCAGCCTCAGCCTCAGCCTCAGCCGTAGCCCCAGCCCTAACCTCAGCCCCTGCCCCAGCCCCAGCCCCAGCCCCAGCCCCTGATCCTACAGAGGCCTTTGTGCTCCTCCTAGGTCTTGCCCTGACACTGTCCTTAACTAAGGCCTTGACACTATTCCTAACTAAGGGCCCAGCCCTAGCCCCAGCCCCAGCCCCAGCCCCAGTCCTAGTCCCAGCCCCAGGCCCAAACCCAGCCCCTGATGCTGATCCTACAGAGGCCCTTATGCTCTTCCTAGGCCTTTCCCTGACATTGTCCTTAAGTAAGGCCTTGACTCTATTTCTAACTAAGGCCCCAGCCCCAGCACCACCCCCAGCACAGGCCCAGCCCCAGTCCCAGCCCCAGCCCCAGCCCCAGCCCCAGCCAGAGCCCCAGCCCCAGCACTAGCCCCAGCCCCAGCCCTAGCCTTAGCCTCAGCCCCAGCTCCAGCCCCAGACCCAGCCCTAGCCCCAGCCCCAGCCCCAGCCCTAGCCCCAGCCCCAGGCCCACCCCCAGCCCCTGATGCTGATCCTACAGAGGCCCTTATGCTCCTCCTAGGCCTTTCCCTGACACTGTCCTTAACTAAGGCCTTGACACTATTTCTAACTAAGGCCCCAGCGCCAGCCCCAGCGTAGCCCTAGCCCCAGCCCCAGCCCCAACCCCAGCCCCAGCCCCAGCCTCTGATGCTTATCCTACAAAGGCCCTTATGCTACTCCTAGGCCTTGCCCTGACACTGTCCTTAACTCAGGCCTTGACACTACTACTAACTCAGGCCGTGATACTGTCCCTAACTAAGGCCTTGACAGTGTCCCTATCTAAGGGCCTGACTCTCCTCCTAACTCTGGCCTGGCCATTATACATAAAAAAGGCTCTGACGCTCGTCCTAATCGAGGGCCTGACACTGTCCCTCACTAAGGCCCTGACACTACTTCTAACTCAGGGCCACAGTATACCTAACAAAGGCTCTGATGCTAACCCTAACTATGGCCCTGACAGTGACCCTAACTAAGGTCTTGACACTATTCCTAACTAAGGGCCGAGCCCTAGCCCTAGCCCCAGCCCCAGCCCCAGCCCCAGCCCTAGCCCCTGATGCTGATCCTATAGAGGCCCTTACGATCATCCTAGGCCTTCCCCTGACAATGTGGTAACTAAGGCCTTGACACTATTTCAAACTAAGGCCCCAGGTCCAGCCCCAGCCGCAGCCCCAGCCCCTGATGCTGATCCTATAGAGGCCTTTATGCTCCTCCTAGTCCTCGCCCTGTCACTGTCCTTAAGTAAGGCCTTGACCCTATTCCTAACTAAGGGCCTAGCCCTAAACCTAGCCCCAGCCCCAGCCCCAGCCCTAGCCCCAGCCCCAGCCCCAGTCCCAGCCCCATCCCCAGCCCCAGCCCCAGCCCCAGCCAGAGCCCCAGCCCCAGCACTAGCCCCAGACCCAGCCCTAGCCTTAGCCTCAGCCCCAGCTCCAGCCCCAGCCCCAGCCCTAGCCCCAGCCACAGGCACAGCCTTAGCCCTAGCCCCAGCCCCAGCCCCAGTCCTAGCCCCAGCCCCAGGCCCAACCCCAGCCCCTGATGCTGATCCTACAGAGGCCCTTATGCTCCTCCTAGGCCTTGCCCTGACACTGTCCTTAACTCACGCCTTGACACTACTACTAACTCAGGCCATGATACTGTCCCTAACTAAGGCCCTGACTGTGTCCCTATCTAAGGGTCTGAATCTCCTCCTAACTCTGGCCTTGCCATTATACATAAAACAAGCTCTGACGCTCGTCCTAACCGAGGCCCCGACACTGTCCCTCACTAAGGCCCTGTCACTACTTGTAACTCATGCCCTGACATTATACCTAATGTAGGCTCTGATGCTAACCCTAACTAAGGCCCTGACAGTGACCCTAACTAAGGCCTTCACACTATTCGTAACTAAGGGTGTAGCCCTAGCCCTAGCCCTTTCCACAGCGCAGCCTCAGCCCCAGCCCACACCCCTGATCGTACAGAGGCCCTTATGCTCCTCCTAGGCCTTTCCCTGACACTGTCCTTAACTAAGGCCTTGACACTATTTCTAACTAAGGCCCCAGTGCCAGCCCCAGCGCAGCCCTAGCCCCAGACCCAGCCCCAACCCCAGCCCCAGCCCCAGCCTCTGATGCTTATCCTACAAAGGCCCTTATGCTACTCCTAGGCCTTGCCCTGACACTGTCCTTAACTCAGGCCTTGACACTACTACTAACTGAGGCCGTGATACTGTCCCTAACTAAGGCCCTGACAGTGTCCCTGTCTAAGGGACTGAATGTCCTCCTAACTCTTTCCCTGCCATTATACATAAAAAAGGCTCTGACGCTCCTCCTAACCGGCCCTGACACTGTCCGTCCCTAAGGCCATGACACTACTTCTAACTCAGGCCCTGACATTATACCTAACGAAGGCCATGAGGGTAACCCTAACTACGTCCCTGACAGTGATGCTAACTAAGGCCTTGTCACTATTCCTAAGTATGGCCCTAGCCCTAGCCCTAGCCCCAGTCCCAGATCAGCCCCAGTCCCAGCCCCATCCCTAGCCGCAGCCCCAGCCCCAGCCCCAGCCCTAGCCCCATCACTATCCCCAGCCCCAGCCCTAGCCCCAACCCCAGCCCCTGATCCTACAGAGGCCCTTATGCTCCTCCTAGGCCTCGCCCTGACACTGTCCTTAAGTAATGCCATGACATTACTACTAAGTCAGGCTGTGATACTGTCCGTAACTAAGGCCCTGACAGTGTCCCTAACTAATGGTCTGACTGTCTCCTAACTCTGGCCCTGCCATTATACATGAAAAAGGCTCTGGCACTCGTCCTAACTAAGGCCCTGACACTGTCCCTCACTAAGGCCCTGACACTACTTCTAACTCAGGCCCTGACATTATACCTAACGAAGGGTCTGATGCTAACCCTAACTAAGGCTCTGACAGTGACCCTAAGTAAGGCCTTGACACTATTCCTAACTAAGGGCCTAGCCTTAGCCCCAGCCCCAGCCTCAGCCTCAGCCTCAGCCGTAGCCCCAGCCCTAACCTCAGCCCCTGCCCCATCCCCAGCCCCAGCCCCTGATCCTACAGAGGCCTTTATGCTCCTCCTAAGTCTTGCCCTGACACTGTCCTTAACTAAGGCCTTGTTACTATTCCTAACTAAGACCCTAGCCCCAGCCCCAGCCCTAGCCCTAGCCCCAACCCGAGCCCCAGCCCCTGACCCAACCCGAGCCCCAGCCGCAGCCCCAGCCCAAGCCCCAGCCCCTGATGCTGATCCTACAGAGACCCTTATGCTCCTCCTAGGCCTTGCCCTGACACTGTCCTTAACTAAGGCCTTGACACTACTACAAACTGAGGCTGTAATATTGTCCCTAACTAAGGCCGTGACAGTGTCCCTAACTAAGGGCCTGACTCTCCTCCTAACTCTGGCTCTGCCATTTTACATAAAAAAGGCTCTGACGCTCGTCCTAAGAAGGCCCTCACACTGTCCCTCACTAAGTCCCTGACACTACTTCTAACTCAGGCCCTGACATTATACCTAACGAAGGCTGTGATGCTAACCCTAATTAAGGCCCTGACACTGACCCTAAGTAAGGCCTTGACTCTATTCCTAACTAAGGGCTTACCCTTAGCCCCAGCCCCAGCCTCAGCCCCAGCCTCAGCCATAGCCCCAGCCCTAACCACAGCCCCTGCCCAATCCCCAGCCCCAGGCCCTGATGCTGATCCTACAGAGGCCTTTATGTTCCTCCTAGGTCTTGCCCTGACACTGTCCTTAACTAAGGCCTTGTCACTATTCCTAACTAAGGCCGTAGCCGTAGCCCTAGCCCTATACCCAGCCCCAGCCCCTGATCCTACAGAGGCCCTTATGCTCCTCCTAGGCCTCGCCCTGACACTGTCCTTAAGTAAGGCCTTGACATTACTACTAACTCAGGCTGTGATACTGTCCCTAACTAAGGCCCTGACAGTGTCCCTAAGGGCCACTCTCCTCCTAACTGTGGCTCTGCCATTTTACATAAAAAAGTCTCTGACGCTCCTCCTAACAAGGCCCTCACACTGTCCGTCACCAAGGACAAGACACTACTTCTAACTCAGGCCCTGACATTATACCTAACGAAGGCTCTGATGCTAACCCTAATTAATGCCCTGAAAGTGACCCTAACTAAGGCCTTGAGACTATTCCTAACAAAGGACCTAGCCCCAGACCCAGCCCCAGACTCAAACCCAGCCACAGACGCAGCCCCTGATGCTGATCCTAAAGAGGCCCTTATGTTCCTCCTAGGCCTTGCCCTGACAGTGTCTTTAACTAAGGTCTTGACACGACTACTAACTCAGGCCGTGATACTGTCCCTAACTAAGGCCCTGACAGTGTACCTAACGAAGGGCCTGATTATCCTCCCAACTCTGGCTCTGACATTATACATAAAAAAGGCTCTGGCAGTCATCGTAACCAAGGCCCTGACACTGTCCCTCACTAAGGCCCTGACACTACTTCTAACTCAGGCCCTGACATTATACCTAACGAAGGCTCTGAGGCTAACCCTAACTACGGCCCTGACAGTGATGCTACCTAAGGCCTTGTCACTATTCCTAAGTATGGCCCTAGCCCTAGCCCTAGTCCCAGCCCCAGCCCCAGACCCAGACCCAGACCCATCCCTAGCCCCAGCCCCAGCCCCAGCCCTAGCCCCATCACTATCCCCAGCCCCAGCCCTAGCCCCAGCCCCTGATCCTACAGAGGCCCTTATGCTCCTCCTAGGTCTCGCTCTGACACTGTCCTTAAGTAACGCCGTGACATTACTACTAAGTCAAGCTGTGATACTGTCCGTAACTAAGGCCCTGACAGTGTCCCAAAGTAAGGGCCTGACTGTCTCCTAACTCTGGCCCTGCCATTATACATGAAAAAGGCTCTGGCACTCGTCCTAACTAAGGCCCTGACACTGTCCCTCACTAAGGCCCTGACACTACTTCTAACTCAGGCCCTGACATTATACCTAACGAAGGGTCTGATGCTAACCCTAACTAAGGCTCTGACAGTGACCCTAAGTAAGGTCTT